>NC_045681.1:16594055-16897561 GCF_003331165.1 Xiphophorus hellerii
TTCCCCTTCTGAAGAAGGAATACTGCAGATAAACTAAATGGATTTTAACAAGCGCAGAATGTCTCATGCTTTCTTTCATGGCTGAGACAGATTGCAAGAATCTACAAGAAAAATTAAATGACTTGGACACTTTAATCAGCATTTAGCCTTGGTGCGAAGCACAAGTCCTCCAGGTTTCTGATGCGATCTGCTCAGTCATTTATCGCCGTGCAATATAAACAGGCTTAATCTAACCAAATGAGAAATGGTTTTCTATTCTATTTTTTTTTCAATTGAATGAAAAAGGAAAATTCATTTCCAATTATGTCAAGAGAAGTGTTTATCTTACTGATATGTTTGAGTTTTAAAAGTATCTGCGAGCTAATTATCTGAAAGAGGCAGAAATCCTGGCTTTCAAATGAAAACCCAGGAGAGTGTGTTATCTAGCTGATGCTGAGTGGCTCGGTCTGCACTCAGGTGCTTTACAGGACGGGATTAGACGGCTTCGTGCCTCTTAATTTCTGCCTCCTTTGTCATCGTGTGGCCTCACGACTCGCTGATGGTCTGAAGTGACGGCTCCTCTCCTGGTATGATTACAGGCTATTAGCCTCTGTCAGAGGTATGAGGTAGTGCGTGTCTGGCTCCAGGTCGTGTGTACGCCGTTTGCCGTCGGAGCTATTTCTGTGTTATGTGTTTGTCTGAGGTCTGAAACGGGAGATGTTGAAGGTTGACAGCTCTCTGATGTAACTTCTGCGGAGGGTCACAGAGAGGTCTGTGGATAAAGATTGTCAAGCAGGATTAAAGAGGGTATTTGTATGTGTGTGTGGGGGGGAGGTGTGCGGGGGTGTGTGTGTGTCAGGTTCAGTTTTTGACTCTTGCACTGTCGTTCTGCTCAATTCTTTGTCAGTTGGAAATGTTTTCAGTTCGTCAGGCTGGATTTTTGATGCAGATGTAAATAAATGTGGCGGCAGCCATGATAAACATGTTTAGGAAAACATCAAATGTATAAATTTTTTATTTATTTTTTTGCCTGCTGGACCATTTGTGTTTATTTGACCATGTGCTTTAAGTTAATTATTGTGATGAACACCTCACAATGACCTTATTTCAGTGTTTGACAGAGAATGCCATGTTTCCTTTCCAATGAACTACTACTTCAAACAGTTGATGATCCTTTGCACCCCAACAAGGTCCCCAGTACCTTTGAGTGAGAGAGACAGATCTACAGCACTACTCCACATTTTTACATTTGACAGAAAAAAGGGCTTTTCTATGGCATGCCTCCCAAAGAACCAGTTGGCAATTTGATGGGATCTAATGGTTGTTTTGGAGACTTTGTGATCCCAAACTGATCCATCCAATCTGATATCCAGTTTTGTGGATTTCTGCAGAGAATTCCAGTGCACATGTATTCAAGTGGGACAACCTCGGCTAGCTAATCTCTTATTATCTTTCTTTATATAAGTATTTTTCAGACACATTAACTTTGCATGATTCTAATAAAAGAAATGTTACATCTAAATCAAGAAAATAAACAATTTGCCTTTTATGAGAGCTGCTATGCTGTGAACATCAGCAAATTCAAGGAGTTTTTGATCTACGAAGAAACTTAACTGCTGTATGACAAAATTACTGTTTTACTGCAGTTTTTGTGATATTTTATTTTTGTTTTGTTTTTCATCTAAGGTAGCATATAGTTATCATTTCCACCAAGTTTATAATATATATGTTGCTGTGGTCTACTGATTGGTGAAAAGGTTAAAGTTTTGAAGGACTGTATATAGACCCCCAAGGGGACTCTGTAATAAATGTTAAAACTACAAATGTTTGCAAGCAGTTCTTAACTAGTCATGAATAAAGGGAAATGTAATAGGTTTGAGATCATTACCTAAGGCAAATGGCAAAGTGGTTCTTAGCAGGTTGAAGTGTCTGCTGCAATTGATATGGGTTACATTAAAATTTATTGGCTGCTATAACATCCAACGGTTCCTAAATTAATTCTAGCTGACAAGTTGACTGGGATTTGTGACGTTCTTTCCTAATACGCTGCATAACACATCCATACATACAACAGACTTGCATTGTTATAATATTGTACGTGTCGCTTAATTGAACTTGGATGAAAACCACATTTTGCTTTTCACTTTCTTTCAGACCTATTTAAACAATTCCCTCTTATCCAAAGCCAATTACTCTCCTTTATTCAATCCCTCTTTCCTTGTTCCACCCCTCCAACCTCACTGCCAACAGTCTGAGGAAACAGGAGCTACTGTAATAGGCTTACAGTCCTGACAGCCTTATGACTGGGTTGTTGCTTATTATAATTGGATTAGGTTGGAGATAAGCTCAGTGCCAGTAAGACTCTTAAGTCTCAATCCGCCGGCCCTAGTTGGCTCCCGCCACTGACACTTCTCTTTCAGTGTGAATGAAGAGTTCTGCTGGAGAAGAAAATAATATTTGTATGTCGCTAAAGGTAGCAGCAGTGTGGTACAAACCTGTGATTTATAGAAGCATCCAATATTTCCAACATTTTCATCAGATAAAGTTAATATAGACTGAATGAGTCTACAGAAGTTTGGGCTTAGTTTGTAGCCACTGTGACATATTTTGCAACTGTTTGATGTTTGACATCTTGTCATTCATCACATCACTGATAGACTCTCCTCTATGTGGAGCATAATGAACAGCACAGAACGTTAATTTGTCACTGTTGGAGTTTGGAATACTGCTGTGACCTCCCACGCTGCGAACACTGTCCCAGTGATGTGAATCAAATGAGCGCTGCTGCGTAGAAGCTCTAGGGGACTCTTATCAAAGTCTCACATTGCCAACCTATTGTCCAAATCCCACAGAGCGCACCGACGGACGAATGTACTTGTTCCCCTAGGGCTTAACAAGACAATAAAAGCTTTGATTCCATTTATTTCCAATTATTCGTTATTAAAAAGAAACAGCCATTCAGTCTTCAGATTTTAAAGAGACCGTCCTGTGAATCTCAAATTTTGAACTTAACATGCCCTTGAAATTTTATTAGTGTGCTCTGACTCTTGAATTCTCTGATATCCCGTTCTACTATGAAATAGTCCTGACATCTTAAGGATCCTTACAAAATTAATCATTCCCCTTGGATTTATTTGCATTATGTCTCATCTCCTCTATAAAACTCCATGTATTTTCTTCTTGGATTGTCTTGTATCAGGCTCAGAGGTGTCTAACTCCAGTCCTTGAAAAATATCTGTCCAGTTCTGCAAAGCCCTGGCCTCCCATTAGGAAAAGCATGCTTCTTGCAAGATGTTGGCACAAGCTTCTAAAATTTAAGACCAGTGAGTAACTTATTCAAGACCAAGTTATTGTTTTTCAATGAATTTAAAACTTCTTGCCTTGATTTTAGATACATGGATTTAAGAGTTTTTAAGGATGCACAGACAGCATGCTGAACATGTTCTTTTAGGCTTGGATCCTAATTTTGTGTGGGTATTTTCACATTGTTACTCATTGTATCACTGACCAACACGTCACAGTTCTCCTGCAGCATTCTGGGAGGTGAGCTGCACCATTAGCGCTATCTAAAATCACCAGCACACTCCCCCACACCAGCTCCTCATTTACTGCTCTATCGGCTTCTCTCGGACGCCGCTGGAGTCCCCGATGGGGATCTAAAATTAGTTCCTCCCATCTGTAAATACGTCCACCCTCTGTCCTCGTCTCACTGCCGAGAGAGCAGGTGAGGAAAGGAAAAATGGCCAGCGACTGGTTTTGAAAGGGTGAGAGAGAAATTTTGAAACACTTGAGAAAAAGCATAGAGGGAGAGAGATTGATGACCGGATGGCAGTGGCTCAGCAGTGGCCCTGATGGAAAACCCCGCTGTTAGTTCCTTGATGAAAATGAAGCTCATTCTTCTCTTGGCTTCTCTCTCATTGTATTTTTCACTTTTTTGCCTCAAATTCTTGGCTTTTATTCGGGGATCTTCATGCTGAGTTTCTCGGGCCGCTGTTCCTGCTCTGTGAACAGGTCTTTTACTTTCACATATTTCACTCTGTACTCTTTTACCATTTAGGAATTTTTATCATCTTTTTAAAACTATAATTTATACATCATCTTTAACATTGTCACTGTGTTACATCTCTGATGGTAGATTATGTTCTATAAAACTTTCTCTGGGGAAAAAAGAAAATGATTACAAAATGTCTTTGGAACGTGTTTTAGAATCCACAACATCTTTAGCTTTAAATGGGAAAAGTAAGATCAGTACAAATCAGACACCACTACAACCCAAACTATACAGTAGCTAGTACTAAATAACATTTCAGAATGTGTGAACATACAATCAATAACATTGTATTTCAGCAAGTTAGAAAACTAAAGTACTGTAGATGTTACTTCATTATCAGATCTTGCTGTGGATGACTTCCTCGAACTTCCAAACTTTGTGAATTACAAAATGTCGTAACCGAAAATAACTTTGTTCCTGATCTTACCACGTTGGGTAAAAGAAAAAAAAATCTCTGTTCTCATCTAGTATATAGGCCTTTATCCTTGATACTCTCTCGTTTTCATGTCTGTAGTATTTTGAAGGGCTACAGGAAATAGATGGGAATGTCGGCTAATATAGACAGAACATTGGCTTGTCGAAGCACTTTAAGAACACACATAAAGTCCTCCACCTCCTTTAGTTGCTTTTTTTGTTGTTGCAGTACTTTTGGCTTTCTGTAGAAAAGACAAAGTATAAACTTTTTCAAAAGCTGTAAATATACAGTTGGCAAACCTTTAGCTGAGTAAACATGTCTTGCAGAGCTTCTTATCTAACTAAATGTCCAATTTCATTTACCGTAAATTGAAGCTGTACTGTCTGGTCTTCTCTAGTTCCAAAACTAAAGAGGTCTTTCATTACTGAACTAGATAATTCTTCATTGAACAGAGGTTGTTTAAAACACAGTCTAAATAAATAATAATAATAAAAAAACAACTATCTGACAGTGCAGCTTGATCTAATAATTTTGTTTTTGGCATCTTTGGCCGTGTTTCATCTACATATATTTAGATTTACAACAGATTCTTTAACAGAAATTCTCAAACGTAAAGTTTTTGCGACACTTTCACAGTTCCACCTGTGAAAACGAGGCATTCAGCACGCAGAAAGGGAGATTAGGGCATTTTTCTGTCAGATTTAAAACTGCTTTATGTGTAGAGTTTAGAATATTTAGAAATGCTGGTGTGCTATCGATTTTTAAGTGGCCAGACTTGTGTTCAACCCCAAACTCCCTCATCATCCTCTTGACGTCTGAAATCCTATCAGAGCCCTGGAGTATCGGAGCATAATCAGAACTAATGCTGTGAATTAAACCCGTCACCGGCTGTAGCTCCTTCATGTCACCATGACAACAAGCCAAACACCGAAAGAATACCTCTCTGGCATGAAAACTGAGAGTGATGGATCATTTTCGCTCAGCCTGCTTGTTATTCATAGTTTTTACATAAACTCATTAGAAACGGCGTTCTTCATCACTTCTGACACTTTGACACTTTTAAAGACTGATCGGTCGAGTGGAGGAGTTGAATTAAAACGAATGAATGGATAAGTGTGACTGTAATACAGTCACTAACCAGGCTGAAGGCTGTGCGCGCAGGGTGAAACAAACTTGTCATCATCAGTGAGTGACAATCCAAACGCCGTCAGAGGCTAGCAGGCAGCTGGCCATTAATGCCGAAGAGTCTACGGGCTGCAGAACGGGTCACTAAACTCAACGATTATTGAATGGGATCATATCACCGTCAGAGAAGCTATTTCACTGGTAGCGTTGGTTTGTAAATCAAAGCACATCGATATCGATCTGCACACAGCCGCTGCTGCCACCGTAAGGGCCTCCGTGATGGATCTCCTCTAATTTATCCTCTGCAGTCGGCGAGGGAGATGGAGAACCCGCCGCCATTAACTTCTAACAAGCCGCACGAGGCTCCCACACCGAAAAATGCTGGGCTAATTATAAAGTAAAAGTTGTGGATGTGCGCGTGCTGAGGTCAGCTCACTGTGGCTCTGCTGTGTCTGCTTCACGCCTCATGTTCTGTTCTTATTATCATCACAGGCCGCCCTGTGTGGAATTACTCCTCACACAGCATGAGGGGGAGTCACCGACAGGACAGTACGTCATGGAGAATAGAAATAGAAATACAAAAAACTATGTGAATGGAAGAGCTCTGCTTCCAAAGAACTGGGGGAAACTAAAAATATATCTATTTGAATGACCAATGGCAACAAAAGCAGTAGTGTCAGCATAGTGTCTGCAATGATGTAATGTTTGTCTTTCAATTCTGAATAGACCCAGTGGTCTGATTTGTCTTTTTGGTACAATCTAAGATCGTTCTGCATTTATTAGAGACACTTGTAATGCTAATATAATGACGTAAAACTTTTAGGTACAGCTAAAAAAAAAAAAAGAAGAAATCACGTTTTTATTTGCGAACAGCCAAACCTTCTGTCAACATTTTAGTCAGGTTCCACAGGAAAATCCTTTGAATCTACAAATTTTGAACCGAGACTAGACACTGTACCAACAAGTCCTCCTTTATCAAATGGTGACGTTTTTGTACAATGTAATACTTATGTTAGGTTGCAGATTTTTTGTTTCGAATGCAAAGTGTGATTGCTATTTTTGTTTTAACCAGAGAGGTATTCTTCCGGCGTTTGGCTTGTTGTCATGGTGACGTGAAGGAGCGACAGCCGGTGACAGGTTTAATTCACAGCATGTTTTAACAAAAATAGCCCTTGAAAGTGTTTTTACACACTGAATTGTTTTCTCTCTTATAAGTTAGAAATGTTGTAGGATTTGCTCATTTTTGTGCAAAGTGACACAAAAATGTTGGTACTGTTGGCATCCAAGGTGAAGATGTTTTGTTTAAACATGTTATGCAAACACAAAGGAAAATCTACAAAAAATAAATAAATACATTTGGCAGATTATTGTGTGTAGAAGTGATTTGGACACAAGTTGCAAATAAACATTTTCTTTCTGCAACATCAGCTAAATTCTGAAAGGTCCTGGTTATTTTTTTCAATTCTATTTTGAATCTCCAACTTCAGAGGTAGAGTTGTTTTTTTTTTGCAATGCAGTAATTCTAACTTGGGTATTTTAGAATTATTGCCCAACTTCGATGTGAAGTCTGAAATGGAAGAAACATTTTAATTTATATCCACAAAAGAAAATAAAGCACTCCTGTCTGTGCTCATCTGTGGCTCCTCTGACCTTACAGTGCTTTATTGGTGTTTAAATGAGGCTGGATGGAGACGTACAGCAATGAGAGGATATTAATTACTCTCAGTGACGTGCAGGGATTTACCAGCAGAGGCCGTCTCCTGCAAATTGGAGCTTTTGCTTACAAGCTCTGAATCTGATGACTGCTTCATTTTTCGAATGGTTGTTAAAACAGATTAGATGACCAGAACGACTCGACATGACTCAGCTTTCTGCATGCTGACAGTTCCAAAATATTACGCTGGGCCTTTTCCCAAATCCGGACCCAACAGATGGCGGGATGACCCGACTGAATGCTGACTCTTTGGGAAGATGGACAGATACTGTGACTTTGAGTTTATCATTTTCTATTTTTTTTTGTGTGCTAATCATTTTTGCATGCATGCTTAAAGATGTAAAACTGTAAGCGGTAATTTACTGCAGCCATCTGTCTGAACAAAGGTTGCCCAGATTATTCTCTATGGGAAGAGTCATTCCAGCAAAAGGCTAATTAAGACTTTGAAAAGCAGCGCTCTGAATAATTCATTGTGCAGCACAGTTGGTGTATGACCGAGGCAGACATCGTGACATTTGCCATGTCTCATCCTGTGGATGTTTTCATGCCTGTCAGAAGCATGTTTGTGGCTGAAAGCAGTGTGTTGACAGCCTGTGTGGGCAAATCAGGGCTGACACAGAAATGAGCCATACTTATGGGATTCTATGTAGTTCCTTGGTTTAGAAAATTCTATAGCTGAACTATTTGATTCATTAATACTTAAAGCAAAAATCTAAATAAAAGAGGAAAAGCAACCTGTCCAGGGTGTCCCCGCCTCTCGCCCAGAACGTTAGCTGGAGATAGACACCAGCACCCCTCCTGACCCCTCTAAGGGACAAGTGTGTTAGAAAATGGATGGATGGATGAAAGAGGAAAAGCAGCATTCATTCTAAACAAACCAGACTGGGGGTTTACAGCACTGAAATGTGATTTCTGTGGACTCAGTTGGGGAGCAAACATGCTGCTTTTCAGTTCAGTAGGAGCAGAATATCATGGAGTGATTGATTCCAAAGAAAACTGTGGATTTATTAAAGTCTGGCACATTTTTTTTTTCCTTTTTCTGTCTGATCTGATGATCAGTCTGATCATTCTGTCTGAAGAGTGTGAAAACGTGTCAACTGCCACCTTTTTACAAGAAACCAGCCAAAAAATAAATAAAGCTTCAATATCAGACAAGAAGGTTATCATGATTAAAATAACCTCTGTTTTTGGAATTTGGCATGTGATAGGGATATAGAGAAGGAAAAATAAGTTTTTTTTTTTTTTTTGTTCTGATGTTTTCTCACCAACAAAGAATGGAAAAGTCTGTAATTAAATCTGCCTCTTTCCCTGCAGAAGATCATACAGTATGTTTTGACATAGTGAATTACTAATGGTAACCTTTGGCTACATTCACACAGCAGGCAAATTTCACCCAAATCCATTTTTTTTTCTGTCCATAGACAATCCATATCTGACTTTTTGATGGCAGACTAAGCACCTCAACAAAAAAACAAATAAAAATTCTGATCCACATGTGGTGCCAATTGGATACACATCCGTTTGTTTTCAAGGCGTCTGCAGTCTGAAAGGTCATGCTGCATTTCATCCAACTGTCACATCATTGACGTGAGACACGCAACTAGGGCTGTTGTAAACGAATATTTTAGTAATCGAGTAATCTATCGATTATTCTTACGATTAATCGAGTAATCGGATAAAAAAAATTTATAAAATAAACTATTGGCAAATCTGCAATAACACCAGTTAGTCCAGATCAGTCCAATATCTCCTTTTTGAGCATCCCTAACAGTTAAATGTTTGTAGTTTAGAAAGTTTACTTGTAACAGTAGTTTGCTTTAACCTGAAGAAAAGTTATATTAAGATATTAAATTATATTCAAATAATAAAGTGGCAGGCTCACAAATATGCTTATAAAAATGTCTATACTCCAGCTTTTTGTTTATGTATTTATCTTCAGTGAGTAATACACATACACGTAAAAGAACTAAGTAAACAACTCATTTAACTCTAACATTTTATTGATAATAACGCAATTTTGAGGATGCTTTAATTAAAAACATTATTTTTAACCATCACAGAAAAATCTAAATGCAGTGAAATGTTTTTTTATGTATTGGAAAACAGAATGTAATCTATATGTTAGGAAAAAAATAAACTTACTCAAAATGTAAAGGTTTGAGTTTGTACAGAGTTCTGCAGCCTTAACTAGTCATGATAAAATGCAAAAATGTTGCTATTTTTATTAAAACGATGCTATTATTTATTCTTGATTGCTTAGGTATAAACAAATATAGAATTACTACAAAAAATATTAATCAAAAATTTCTAATTCATACATAACAGTAGCGAGAAGAAAAGACTGTAACTTTTCAGGATGGAAAGACACCAATAAATAAATGCTTTTCAGCTTATGCCTGTAATCTGTTGCTGCGTATTTTTATTAACAAACTTACATTAAGTCCTGCATAATTTCTCTCAGTTCCACCCTCACATACAATTTACACTACACCCGGTTAAGTAACCGCTATGTTTAGATGTAACGTTAGCAAAATAATGTGCCTCAATTTACATCTATAACATGGCAGATTATCACACAACGTAGTTAGCAAAGAGAACATAAACGTTACCTGTTGGCAACCGTGTACGAGTTGGATGCATGTAGCGGGTGTTTTCTCTTCAGATGCTGCAACATTGATGTCGTGCTGTTGTGGTACGCCAATTCTGCTTTGCAGTGGATGCATTGCGCTGTGTTGTCCTTTCTGTTTAGCCTAAAATGTTCCCAAACTTTTGACATTTTTTGTCGCTTTCGGGGTTCTCCTTCTGAGCATTCTCCGGTTCCCTCCATAGCTACAAACTTAGCACATGTGCTCCAGGCGCTAACGGAAGTGGTAGCGTTGTGCAACACAAAAACCCTCCGGCTAGACCAGTGTGCTGCGTATTTAACAGCATTGCTTATTACAATACAATAAATTTAGCGAAGCTTCGAGGCAGATAAATTTCCTCGAGGATTTTTTGTAATCGAGTTACTCGAGTTACTCGATGAATCGTTTCAGCCCTACACGCAACATACATGTATGTCTGCACTAGAAAAAGCCAGATGCATTAAATTCAGACCTAAACAGTAGCTGAAAATTATAATTATGAACTTATGAAGGAAGTACATCAAATCACAATCACACAATTCCTGGTTCTACTATGCATCCAAACTGACTCCTCTACAGAAGTTTCAGTCAATGCTCCGCTAAAGGCCGTTGCTGTAAATTGTGTGTGTGTGTGTTTTTAATTAGTTTCCTCTGTCTTATAATTTTGTGACTATACTATCAGCTCCCATTTTTGAATAACTGTAAAATCAATCCATTAATTGTGGCATCATTTTTGTGAGACGTCTATGTGGGTTGCTTTCACTTCAAAAACCATTCACACTGCAGTCTGGCTGCTGTGGCATCATTGAGTAATTTGAATGACAAAGCCAAAAGAAAAAAGTTTTTCAGCAAAAAATCTAAATTGAGCATCAAGACCTCCTATGTGAACGTAGCATTGAGAGTTTTGTGCCAGTTCTGCTCAGGTCATTGACCAGGGCTTATTACTCATCTTTCTCATGATCATTGATACGTCACGTGTCAATAATTGTGATCGCAATATCACAGAAACCCAATCTGAGGGAGAGTCATCTTTAAATGTTTAATCATTGTCCCAATAGTTGTTGCTTTCTTACAAAGCCCATTGCCCATATTCTTGTAGCACATCTCAGTCTTGTGTCTACAGTTTTTCTGCCGTATTTAGATTTTTGGTCCTGCCCATCATAGAGAGCTTGGAATCTGAATGATTCCAATACCTCAGTACACAAGTATTGAGTTCAAACAGGTGCAATTAATACAGGTAATGAATGGTGGGTAGAAGGGCTTCCTAAAGACAATCAGGTATGGGAGAACCAGAAGGTTTTTTTTCTTTTTTTTTTAAGACAGTTTCTTTGATTCTGTGTCTCACAGTTGAGGTGTACCTGCGATGAAAACTGTAGAGCTCTCCAATCTTTGGAAGTGGGAAAGCTTGAACAGTCGGCGATCTGTAAATATTTTATTTTCATATGCATGACATATTCTTACTCCAGATTAAACTGATTATGGGTGACTTTCTGCTAGTCATTTTAACTGGAGTCTTCGTTTTATTTCAGTATACTGAGTAAATGTACTACTATTGAATAATCAAGCTTTTCCTGTATTTAAAGAGAGACCAACTCTTGCCCTAATTTTAAGAATGATCTATCTTTAACCAAAGTCTATGAAAAGAGGTTTGGATTTTAGGTGATTTTTTTGGGTAAAACTCAAGCAGTATAGTAGTGGGTATTGCATCATAATTTACATGCAGATATATTTTTTTGTTAGCCGTTCCACTTGATCTGCTGAGCTAATTGAATCCTGAAGAGAAAGGGTCAAAGAGCTAAACCACTGCAGTGGTGTTGTAGTTTGCTCATGTCTCTTCCAAATGAGAGCATTTTTTTTACCCCAACCATGTTTGTTCTTATTGGAGTGAAATTGCTCTGCAGCTAGCTGGGGGATGAAAAGGACATTTAATAGTCTAACTCATCTTTTTTTGTGTTACTAAATGACAAACAACTTTCAGAGATTTGGATTCGTACGTTATTGTACCATGATTTCCAGACTACTGAGAACACCTGAATATATATCAAAATCCGTTGTAGTTATTATGGTTCAAAGCATGTGAGAAAAGTAGAGGTCTATAGAACAGAAATTACAGTAAATTTTGTGGTGGGATTGCCTTTAATCAGAGGGTTTCTGGAGAAAGGTAACCCCACCAATCTGGTTGGATGCTCAGACAAAAAAACCCAAAAATAACAACATTAAGCTGTTTGGCCACAATGATGAGTATATTGTCTAGAACCATCAAATTTAGGCTTTCAACACGTTACCAACTACCCCAGCATGGTGGTATCAACCTAGTAGTGTTGGGCGTATCTACTGCTATGTGCACAATTGTGTATTCTGACAGGACAATGACCTCCACATGGTTTTGGAGTAGAAATAGAAAGCTTATGTTAAGCTTCTGAAATAGCTTTAACAAAGCTCTGATCACAACCTTAATAGCTGGTCAAAAGTTGAATCTGTGTCAGGAAACCCAATCATTTTATTAAGTTGGTCAATTTCTGTTGAGAAGATTTCATCAGAAGCATTTTGGAAACTTGTTTATGTCTACAGAAAGTGTGTGGTTGAGATTTTCTTGGACATTTAACTAATTCTTAGTGTGCTTGTGAGTATAAACTTCATCCTGTGAAGATTTGAAAAAATCTATTATAATATTTACATTGAAAAAAGAGCTGTTCAAATGATAGCCATAAATTAGCAACGTTCATTCCCACAAATAACCATGGAAACTTCTAACACCGTTGCATGTTTCCAACAAATTCTCATTTGTTTTTATCATCTTTGTAGCACCATTTAAATCTTTTTTGCTCAGTCATTTTATTGATATTTTACATCGACGTCGCCTTCCTGAAGTGCCATTTTATCCCGTTTTTTTATTCTAACGCATAAACACAGCAGAGGTTATTAATCCTTTTTACGAGTCTAATGATTTTGCCTCCTGCTGGTTTCCAACTGATCTTTAGCTGTCTTAGTTTTATTAGCATGCCGTTATTTCTTACCACACATGGCTTATCCTGAAGTAGAACTTTCTTCAACGCGTTTGTGTGACTTAATCTGCTCATTCAGAGGAATAAAAGCCTGGCTATCCCCTGTGGTCCGCTTCCCTCCCTCTCTGAAAACAGTTTGAAGGTCACAGTAGCTCCTTGATGGCTGCTGTACTTTTGATTCCGGCTTCTTTGAGGCATTAGGATGAAGGCTTAGCGCTAACACCACCAGAGGGGTCTTATTGGCTCAGGGAGGAGATTGGAGCTGTAAGGCCCAACAAACAGCTTTGGAGGATGACCGGTCGTTGGGTGATTCACAAGACAAGAGGGCAGAAAGGCTGCATGGAAACATGACATGGACTCCGACGTTTAGGACTCTGTTTTGGGTGGATGAAAGCATCTTAAAGCAATTACATACGGGATCATTTATGAGCTGACTGACCAAACTGAATGTCCTGCTACATGAAGCAGACGCACGACAAAAGAACACCACTGATCATTTGTGATCTCCGGTAACCCCTTGGGATAACTCTGTGAAATTGACTACAGATATTATTCATGTTAGGTTGGGGTAGCTGTTAGTCTGCATCTCAGTTTGAGCATTTTTTTTCATCTGCCTTGCTTCGTTTTGTGTTAACATATTTCTCTGCTTTTTCCCCCCTCTGAATTTAAACTTTGAACTTTCCTAAGCACTCATTTCTGACACAAATCAAATAGTTGTTTTCTTCACACATTCAGAAGCAGCAATTTAAATGGAGCATTTAATTTCTCCAAATAAATGTCTCTCAAAAAGTGATCTTTGTAGTTCCAATTAGTGTCGGTGCGACAAAGACTTAACACTTGCTTCACCGATTTTGCAGCTATGGTTTCTGGGAATGAAGTGAAAGCTTACTGGCATCGTTATCAATGTCTGGCATGCTCTGAATTTAAAATGAAGAATAGTAATATGATAATCTGTTCGAATTAAACTGGAGACAACGGATCGGTGTGGTTTCACTGTTGTGTTCAGACCAAATTCATAAAGAAAGTTTATGTTGGCATGTGGTCTGCCCAGTTGGGCAAAATTCTCTAACCAACTCTCAAATCATTGATGCCTCCGGGGTTGGGTTTATTACTTTACACCCTAGAGTGAATTGGATGCAAAACAAATTATCCATCAGGTGCAGATTACTTTCACAGCAAATAATTCTGGACTAATCAGTTTGGATGAAAAAGTACTGTTTGACATTTTCATGTTGTCAAAGGCCAAGGCTAATTTAACAAGAACCGATCCAGATTTTGGAACAGAAACACTCACATGCTACGTTGCATTAAAGGGCGCTACAGGTCAGATCCGAATACATTTTGCTCACTAATATAAGAGAATATAAAACGAACATAATCCAAGCTACTGAACGGTGTACCAAATCAACAAACAAAAATGATTTGTCCATGATCAAGTAAATAGAAAACTACTTTTGATGCAGGTTCTGTTGAGTCTGCATTTGAGGAACTGTAGTTTCTGTTTTTAGGAAGAGTACAGCAGACATCTGTGTTTCAGAGTTTTACTTTTTGTCAGTCTCTCTTTGTTGGCCGTCTCTGGCTCTAATGCTCATCTTTGTTCTGCTCTCTTGGCTTCGCTCAGTGTCCTTTGAACAAGACATTAATCTCAGTAGGACGAGCCAGTTAAATAAAGGTTAAGTAGATAAAACAAATGTGTAATGTGTCCTTTGTGACATCTTTACCCATTAGGTCTAAATGGAAAATCAGCAACTCCTCACTTCCTCCTCCTCCCTATGATGGTTGGCTGAAATAATAGCAACTCTAATAAAGAATTTTTAAAGAGTCTTTTACTAGGTTAATAAAATAAAAGCAGCCCTCAACCTCAGGCGTTGACTTCCAGCCTTACCTTTGAAATAGAGCAGCACTAACAGGCCTCAGTTTTTGTTTCTGGTAGGCTTGCTGATGTTGGCTTAATTCCCATGACTGTTCAGTTTTCCTTCACTGATTCAAAATCGGACTGCACATCTCTGTTGATCAACCAAGTCATAAATGCCATTTTTTGCTCGTTTCTCTCCCATCTTTAAATATCTCAACTTAGACTTTAAAATTGGTTGAATTTACTCACCAGTGTTTCTCCAAGGGCCTCCAGAAGTCTCACCGTTTTCGTGTGATGTAATTTACAAGCAGCATGCTCTCTTCCTCTGTAATCTGAAGTTGGGATGTTCCTTTTGCACTGAAATGCCTGCTGACTCAGACCTCTGACGCGGATGAGCTCCCGATGAGGCTCAGAGTGTTACTGGTGTACTGGAAAACTCTTAAATCAGAGTCTGGCTTCCGGAGCTGACACACACAGTTCTGGTCCTGGCTATGGTCCAGCAGTGGCCCTGCTACAGATTCAGTGAACTCAGAAACCCTTTTGTTTTCACTTCAGGCATTGGCACTATTTATTTCCCACTGATTTCGAGCAGTGTAATGTTATATTAAAAATATTTATTCTGCTTCAACACTTTGGAATAGGACAACACAGGCCCTTATTATATGTTCTCATTTCTAGAAAAATAATCTGATAGAAAAATCAGATGAAGTTTTGATTTTAGGGGGGGGGATTTTGTCTTAATTCCTGCCTCAGTGGATTTAAGGTTGTTTGTTTGTATAAATGCAGATGGAGAAGTTAGTTGTAGAGGGTTTTCAGTAATTTTCAATGGAGACATTGTTCATTTTGACATAAGCTAATATATCTATCTGCAAAGAACAATAATTTGGGTTTTTGTAGAGTTTTTCTCAGAAACTTTAACACAACTTTGCAGGGAACAACTTTAACCAGGGCTGGTATCCTGATTGGCTGACCAGTTACCAGCAAACAGAAGAAAACTCCTGCAGAGGTTTTGAGTCTTTCAGAACACTCTGGTTGTCCTGTCTTGTCTTGACTTATCAAACCATCAGGCAGTGTTGCTAGCTAAGGTATTTAGGCTAATTACTTCCTTTCATCTGGTTAGCACCTATACCTCACTGCTCATTCTACTGGAACAAGTAGTGTACAAACACAGCAGGGTTGTGATGAGGTCTGATGGCATGATGTATTGTTATATTAACCCCTTTAACGGTCTTCCCCAAAATCACTTACCTATCAGACAATGGTTACATGAGGACAGTCGTGATACCATGATACTTAAGGGGTTAAAACACCATTGGCAAAACTGACCCAGGTACTCTCAGTTTAAGCTTTTGTCTGGTAAATTAAGTCTAAACCTTTCATTACGAGGATCAGATATGAAAACCCTGTTGCATATGTGCTTGAGACTCTTTTTTTGTAGTAAGAATAGAAGTAAATTTTGAGTTGTCTTGATTTGAATCGGATGAAAGAATCGCCTCACTGGTCTGCCTCGAAACATTCCTTTTCTATAAGTCAGTTTTACTTAGTTTTTCTAACAGCATTAGTATTAGTGGAAGCACAACATTCCACGTATCGACAGAATATGAGTAATTTGTACACACTCTGAGAATACCACAGCTTCTTAATCATGAGCTACTATTGATCATAAAGGTAGTTCCTTATTTAAGCCTTGTTAGCAGGACTCAAAGCTAAACATGACCAGCATACAAATGATTAAGTAGAATAACTTGGTCGCAAAGGTTGAACGCAAAGTACATTTGACATTAAAACCTGAACTTCGGTAGCATTTGCTACTGATAGTTAGAATTTGGAAACATTATACTTCAGTCACCTTCAAACACCGGCCGCCGTTTGTGTGTGACTTACCCACAGGCCACTGTTTCACCCACAACAAAGTGTTTTACCCCTATTATCAGTCTCCTCTTGGTCACCGCCTCAAAACCCCCTCAATGGGATACTGCTACTCTCCATGTGGAGAACCACTGCCAGTGTCCATTTTGCATTAATTAGAATCTACCACCAAGCTCCATGATTTACCCAGCTGTCCGGGATAATCTTTTCCTGGAGTACTATTGATTCCTGCATTGTGGCCCTAATTTGTGATTAGCTCGTCCTAGACCCAGCACACATTCCTCTGTGAAAACACTAATTATTTTAGTTATCACTGTGGCTAAGAGAGGCTGCTCGGATTTTTTATTTGAAAAAGTGAAAATGTAACTGATGCAATCGGAATTAGCTGAACAGAGTTGAGTAAAAAAAAAATTTTTTTTGTGCATTCCTGCCTTAGAACGAACACCGGTGCGTTGTCGGCTCTCTGCACAACCTTTGCTTGGCTTAAATGAACCGTAACACCTCTACCAAATAATTAATTTCTGGTTCTCTCTCCTCTCCTCATCTCTCCCCCTTTTTCTGAACCCTGGGCTTGTGGATTTCACAGTTCAGCGAAGTTGCAGGGAATGAAACAGTAATGGATTCTTGTTGCCATTTGTTTTTGAAGAATAAGGGAATAAGATGGAATTGGGACATGAAGAACATCTCTTTCTGTCTATTTGCAGCTTCCTGCTTCTCCTTACTCTGATTTTTTTTTTATCTGTCTCCTATGTTCCTTTTCTTTGCTCTGTAATATATTACAGGTAAAATAAAGACAAAGGAAAAATCCTGACCAACACCGCCTTCATTGGCTGCGTTGGAGCAGAACACCACACCTATGTGAACTCTCGACAATGTGAGAAATATCTATGTCTAAAAATATTCAGCATGCGAGTTGATGGATATTAATAGTTGCACAAAAGTAAGTTGTTTTTCAAGTTTTCTTATGTTTGATGGTTGGACTTCATGGTGTAATGTGAGTGAATAAAAAATGTGCACATAGACTGCTTGCAGAGCAGAAGATTACATGACACATGGAGTTTTTCCTGGCTGCTTCTTAAAATTACATTTTTGTATTTTCAGTAGAAAATCACACAGCATTGCAAGAGAAGCTTGCATATTATTGTCTTAAGTATAAATGTTACATTGTTTTTTGACTTTGTAAAGTCATTTCTTAGTCGAATTGGTAGAATTAATTTAAATTAGTTGGTTTCCTTGCATGAGCCGTAAAGCAAATTAAACAACTCTCCAGAAGGCATGAGTCTAGGCATTAAGAGAACAATTCTGAGAGCTTAATGTTAGCCAGCTTTATCCATTAAAATGTTTGGGAACATTGTCAAACTGTATCCAAGCATTTGCCATTTACTTGTTGATTTGAGGTGAAATTGAGCAATTTGGATGCAGTTGTTCTTTTTTTATTCCAATCATATTGTTTAATGTGTTTAATGCCATGATTATCAATTGGTAAAGTTTCTTTAAGCTTTTAAGTCCTTGATGGCTCAGATTGAAGTCTTCGTCGACCTAACTGTCTGCTGTCAAACAAATATCCTTCATAAAATAACTGCGTCAGCTTTCAATCACTATCACTAAGCAAAGTGATAGTGATTACAGTTAATACAGCTTGGCCTTCCTTGTTTAGAAGTCCTCGGTTGCTCTAATTTGACAAATTTAGGTGAATGAATGAATATAACGCCTCGTAACGAATGTGTATATAGGAACCTGTAATTCACAATACATTCAAACATGTAATACTGTGCATGAAATTTGCACCCTGAAAAAACAAACAATATTTAAATAAATTATTAAAGTCCAAAATTATTGCAGTCATATCAATGAAAAATAACTGAAAACGTTGTTACTGTAACAGTGTTTACAACATAGAGAGTTGAGGCAGTCTTTCGTCTGGTTTCTTCCTGCCCGTGCGCTCCCTCTCTTGGACGTCTGTTCCTTGTATTCTCCAACACACATCTCGAGGAGCTTGAATGAGGAAGGAGGAAGAACGGCGCGTCTTTCACTCAATAATGTAACGACCGTTCTCCCGGGGACGACCTTATCAGACGCGCTGTCTGTTCATCAGTTTACAAGCAGCAGAGCCGGGAAGGACAGGCCCGTCAGGTCTGCGATGTTAACGATTTACGGGCCGTGGGTTTACTGCCCTCGCTGGTGATCCAGACAAACCGAAGGTCTGATGAATCGGATGAGACGAGGTCAAAAGAAATTTTTTTTCGTGAAGGTGAGAAGGACTGAAGTGATGGTTGAAGATGAGGCTAATCCCGAGTCTGTGTGGGGAAAACAAAGGGAATACATGAGTGATTTAAATTTTCTTTGACTGAAGAAGTCTCTTTAGTCTCCAGCAGAGCTACCTTGCATTTACAGAATTCAGCTGTAAATCTGATTCAGATTCAGTAGTATTAAAATACAGAAAGTATACTGCATTTTTTTAACCTTATTTTTGTTTTGACAGTTAGTTTCACCCCAACCAACAAAATATATTTTTACAACCATAAAACCCTCCAGATCTCAGTGGCTTTCATCATGCAGTCTTCTGTGTACATGTAAACATTAACGTCGTTGATTGGAGTCAGACCCAGCTGGAAATAAGTGGGGGGAGAAGAAAAATCCAGCTGTAGATCCGTCTCCTGGGCCCAGTGCCACCAGTAAAGTGTTTGATGTGCATCAGTTCCCTCCATCCCCCTGAGGTTCAAACACACACTTCAGTTTGTGTGTGTGGGGTGCCTCTCATACAGTACATTAAAAAATATAATTAGCCGCAGCGTGTACAGTCAGGGTCACGAGTTGGTCAGCGGGAGAAAAAAATCATCTCATGCTTTGGTGCACAAACAGCCAGTGTTTGAATACTTCTGCCAAAGTTTTATAAAGTGAAATAAATTTGAGGATAAACCTTCTTCTGTTAGGATGAAGTGTTTCCATTTGTTCTCAGATTAATGCAACTTGGATTAATGAGTTTTGCAAAACAGTTGCTGCTGGATTTTACATTTCATCTTAAGACAAATTAAATAACGTCAGTGTGTCACACAGAGCACCAACCTCTGTTCCTTAGTCTATTTAGAACGATCCAGTTTTATTTGCAGAGTGCTACCTCACAACCTAATAAACTTCACATTACATAGAAGGTAAAAGTAGGTAAAAGTAGATTAGATTAATTTCAAAATCTGAATATTTTTTCAAACTCACAATGAGTAATTTTATTAGATCTAGCTTAATTTCTTAGCTACTTCCACTGTGGCCACTTCATTTTATCTGATTTCTTCTTTACGCCTGATTCCTGATACCTTACAGACCAGGAAACCTAAAGATGAAATGATTACATTGATTAAATGTGTCATCCAGAACAGGCATAGAGCCATGGGTAAAAGAGGAGAAGAAAATGCATTTCTTTAACAAGACGAGATATGCAGTAGAATCAAAACCACAACCAGGAAAAACGGCTCTCCATTTCAAGCACAGAACCTGAGGGATGACTGCTGTCAAAAACTGAAATTCAAATGTATGTGCACAGTGAATGGTTCAAGTAGTGTGACATGGAAATGAAAAGGCACATTAATATTAGAGAAGAAAAATACAGAAATTGGAGATGATTCAAAAAAATGGTCTTTAAATGTTTGACTGTGAAACATAAATATATTACCCAGAACCATGTTTTAAACCTTAAATAGAAATGATTGAAAAGAGTGGTAATGCTCTCCAAAGCATCAAAAACACTCAAACTCAACACTGAGACTTGCCACAGTTGCTACGAACCAGAAGTAGTTTCTAAATCAAGGTAAATCTATCAAAGTAACTTTATGAATTTGTGGAAAGTGTATGTGTATCATCAAATCAGACCAGGCTTGTTTGGATTGTTTTTTTCTCATAAATGAATGTACAGATTGACTTTTTACATTTACTTATGTTATATTTTTTACATAGAAATCAAGTTTGACCTCAAACACTGAAACACGAGAAAATGGCTCATAAGGGGGAAATATTTGACAAGCCAAATACTTTTTCTCAGAAATAAAAATGCTCCAACCATCTTACGAAATAAATGTTTCTCTCATCCCTCATTCTTATCTCACTACCACTTTTAGCTAACCCAAACAGTTCTGTGAGCCATCGCTTTGTTTACCGAAGTGCATTGTTTTCATTGATGTTACATGAAGTATTAAACACAATGGATTTGTGGGTTTGAAAGAGCCACAGACTCTGCACAAATATTGGATAAAGGATGTCAGAACCTCATTAACGGGAAGCTGAAGCTTTGACGTACATGGTTATTTAAATCACCTAAAGCCTTATGAGGTTGACGACAATTAAATGTGACATTTAAAATCCACCAGTCACTAATATTCCTTAAATAAAACTTTAACAAAAGTCAAAAATCCACTGTTAGAGAGGATAAAGATGATTACCCACAAATATAGTACTGCTTTAGTATTTGTTAACCAGCGCTTATATATGAAATTTCCACTCCCTCAGAAATGGCGCCAAATATGAAGAAAGGGTTCTGTGCATAAAACCTCCATACGAGGTTGGAGGTAAACAAAGTAAGGAAACCAGAATGGTGAAAACCAAAATGTCATTGTTTGTCATCCTTCCTCATGCAGTAAACATGGAAACACAAGCACAAAGGTTTCTATTTAGAACTCGTTGAAGATGAAGAAAAATGTTTAGGGTTTCCTGAATGCTTAGAGAAGGACTCGTCTTTGCAGGTTTACGACAAAACTGTTTAAATAACTCTTGGCCGATGGTCCATTTTGCATCTCGGCTACCTGTATGGTTTTTTTTTTGTGTGTGCTGTAACACATATTTTCATTCAAGCTTTAGAATTTGAAATGAATTCTAAAGCTTTAGAGTTACACGTGCCACAAATGGAATCAACTTAATCTTCTTGAATGCTTTGACAAGATTAACCACCTAATTTAAAGACGAGATTGAGGTTTTTTTCTCTGCAACTCAAACCCCAGTTGGATTACATTCATAGAAACTATTTTTAAATTTCTAATCCTATGAAACAGAGATGGCGTCTTTGCGGATTTCAGGGTGCCAGGGCAACACTGATAACACCACAGGGGGTAAAATTTTGAAAGCGTCTTACAAAAGTCATGAAATATTTCTTTCATTATTTCTCCTCAGCAGCTGAGTTTATTAAAACCCTGGGACTAAAATATTTACATGAGCTGCAATAAATTAAACAAAACACGCAGAAACTGAGACAGAACTCAAGATTCAGCAGAAAAAATAAAGGTAACTCAGACTCCATGACCTGTATTTATGAAATAATTGGATACAAAGCTAACATGTTTTAATTAAGCGTTCTTGATGGTTGGCAATATAAACGCCCATCTTGGCAGCGCTATGAGGTAAGCTCTTCCTCGTCACCCTCCGGTTCTTCTTCCCGCCCTTCGAGTCGTCTCAGCTGGCTTTCTAAACAGCAGCGGTTCGAGGCGTTTTGAAACGAGTCCAGCCTTGTTTGTTCTGTCTGTGCAGCGAACTCATTCATAATGTAGAGTTCAGAGTCACGGCTCTTCTACAGCACATACCAGCAACAATTCTGCCTGTAAGCAGCCATAAACGCATGCAAACGTAGGCACAATGCACGGTCCTGACGCGTGAGGATTGTGCTCTCGCTACATGATTTATTCTTACTGTTGCGTGCCGCTGCTGTGCTTGAAATACAGGGCCTGCGCAATACATATTTACTCTGGTAGAACAGTAGACATATATTAATATTTCCCTCCATAATTCCCTCCACCTCTGCAGACCCAGGGGCATATGAGCTGAACCTTATGTCTAGATGTCATGACATGCTACGAGCAGCAGAATTAATATTTACAGAGATCAGGCTTCAGCATGTATTTACTTGAACATAAAAATAAATCACAAAGCTCACTGGAGAGTACATACAAACAGGGCTTGCGAGATAAAACGCTTGCAGGGCTTTAGAGGAACATCCAACCTAACGGGGTAACAAACACCAGAGGATTATTTCCAGTCCAAACGGGGAGATGGGTGTTTAAAGCACCACCTTATGATTAAATGTTGTAAAGTTGAAGGTTTCTGGGAACACGGAGCTTAAAATCTAACTATAAATTTAGTCAGAAATGTCCATTCCGCCCACTAAAAAAAACCTCCCCAAAAACATGATCTGCATTGAATTAGACAGAATTGCTATGACCTCATAACTGTGCTATTTCTCTTAAAGACTGAGGTCATTCCAGATAAAATTTTCCCTCAATTTCCCACAGCTGTCTCTCAAATTCAGGCTGCACAAAGATTTTCCCTGCGGGGCCAGTAAAGATTTTTCGCCTTGACTGGACTCTAGATATCATGATCTACTCGTCTTTTTTGTTTCATATAAGTGACACGACGAATTATGATTGTGCAAGGACTGTGACAGTAAAAAGAGAAAGTTCTAAATAATTTGAAAGTACCAACTTTGGCATATTTTTCTCTCTAAGCCTCTTGATAGGAAAGTCAAACAGAGATGTAATTATTCAAATTTGTAGCACAGAGGCTCATACCACTAACCTTACAAAATATCTTAATAATTTAGGCATTATTTTTAACTGAAGGACAAACATAAAATAGGTAAAATGTTAACTTGTTTTTTTTTTGTTATACATATGAAATTCCTTGTCTACCAGTCTAGTCGTATGCAAAAGTACACCTTGTTACTCTGAATGTTTTTATTCATAGTAGCAGGAACTAAGACTATTATTTTACCTGCCTTTAACTGTCTTTAAGCCTGAAAATGATATAATTACATCAGACCTTCATCATGATAAAGACAAGTCAATGTCTGAAGGAAAAACATTAGTGTTTCTTTTTGTCCACCAGCTGATGTATTTTCCTTTTTTACGTGCTTAACATTTATAAACAGTCATGGGCAAGAAAAGTGCAGGCTATTAGCTATTGAATATTGGTCTTTATCGGCTTCCTTATTGCATTAACATTTACCATCTTCCCTTTGTCGGATCATTTTACCCCACGGCACCTCGGGTTTTAATGAGCAGAGCCATCGTCTGAGTGGATGTCCTCGGTGCCTCCATGTCAGTGCTTCATTTTCCGTTCTTGAACAAATCGCATTAAGTGAAACCTGTGGTTGTGTAAATGTTTCCTGTTCAAACACAGGGCTTCAGAGCACTGAGATGTCTAAATAAAGGAAAAATAGTTCACAAATCTGAAAACGAAAAACACATTTGTCCATTCATCCAACCATCAAAAACCCTAATATCATACAACAACAACCACAGTTTGACGTTTTCATGCCGTGGATCTTCTGCCTCATCACCAAACCTAATGTCAGGTCATTTCTATCATCGTCCAAATTGCAAATTTTGCAGTTAAACTTCGGCCTGAAAGTCGTACAAGTTCCTTCGACCTCAAAGCAGCGAGCGCAGTTAGGGCTGGGCACAATTTGGAGGCTTGGTTGATGGGGGCTGAAGTATTTTCTTAACCTACAAAGTGGATCTAAGGGCTTGATGTTTTTGATGTTATAGTGTTGAGATACCAAAAAAAAAGGTTTAGACTAACAAGTAACCACCTTAATTTTCCTATGTAGAATAACTGATTACAGCAACATGTACACCAATCAGGCCAAATCAACAGATTTTGCAGCTGTAGATGTTGAACTGCGGGGTGTTAACTTAAAACTTCTGAGAGAAATTTGTACAATGGGGTCATAAATAAAACTAGCTTGACTTTCGCTGTCATAATATCAGTTGCTCTTACTTTGAAAATACAACACATTTAATTAGTGGAGAGTTGTCTCTGGTAAAGCAGATCCATGTAGCACCTCGTGCCTCGCAGCTTTTTCTTCCAAAGTGTTTCCCCCCTGACTCAGAGCCGACAGTTGTTTTTACCCAGAAGCCTGACTGACGGGGGGCAGAGCGATCCTGCCTGCTTGCCTGCTGTAAATGATCGTTGACGTCCATTATCTGAAGGGTAATTGGTATTTTACTCAAAAAAAAAAAAAAATGTCGTCCTTATGGTTTTATATTATTCCACTCTTCCATTTTTTTTAAAAATGAATTTGTGTTTTCTACTGTTTAGCCTGGGGCAAACATGACTCATCACTACAGATGCTGCGTAGAGAAAAAGGGGGGGAAAAAAGGAAATTTTTTTTTCATACTCCCTGCTGAATTAGCATTGTGTTTGCAGTTAAAATGAAAATGTCGACTGAAATCTGTCTCCTCGTTGTCGCAGCTCTTTTCATTTCAAATCTTTCTTGATCTCTGCTTTTCTCCAAATGATCCCCAGCTGATAGCTGTAAAATATTGCATCTTATGTACAGTAAATAGATGCTGTCAGGAATTAATATGTAAATATATGTTTCCCTGCTTTATGTATTGTGCTGAAAAATCACAATACACAAAGCACTTCTGTTTATACACAATACATTTCTGTTTTCCTTTCTAAAACATGAAATGTGACAATGTATCCTTGATTCTAAAAGCCTTTTATCTGGTTTGTATATATCGTCTTATATTTGACAGTAAGGTGCATCTTTTTATATATATTCACACATACACAGTACACATTCACATATTAAACACAAAGCAAGTAAAACAAAGAAGGACTCAATGTTAAAGTCCTTCCTTGTTTTTTATTTACATAAATTGAAAACAATCATTACGTAGATATTTCCTCAAAATCAGATTAATTAAAGACAGAAAGATTTGTTTGAATCTTTGTATTTTATGAAGACTTTGTTTGTACCTTTTAAAACACAAAGCCCTTTTTCTAATGGTTAATACATTAAAAATTATGATTTTCTTTCACTACAAAAAACTCTTTTGAGTAGTTTTAGTTAGATTATTTTTAACTCTTCTGAATTTCAATAAACCAGAAAATTTTTATGTTGCAAAACAGCAAATAGGCATAATCCAGTCCACCCAAATTTTAAGGTAACCTAAATGCTTTTTTGAACAATAAATATGTGCACTGTAATTGTATGCTTATTTCCCCAGACCTCTGCTCAACAGGTTAACAAGTTAAAACATTTAAACTGCAGATAACATAAAATAAACTACAATATATGAGCTGAAGCTATACATATTGCATAAAAAACATAAATATATTAAAAAAAACTTTAATTCTTTTAACTGATAGGATTAATACAACTTCAGGCTGCTATTCTTTTTGTGTTCCATTTGTTTTTAAGTTGCAAACAAATTAAGTTTGGACTCTGACCTGGACTAAACTACACATCAGTGTGGACTTATTCCAAACCTTACTTTTATGCACCTGCGAAAACAGAGACTTAATAGCAAATTCATACTTTACATTTTGGAAACATGTATTATCATGATATGCTGGACATAGATTTGATTCACTTGACATTTATTTCGATGATCACAGTGAAAGAACGGTATTTGACGTTTGCTGCTGGACCACAAGTCATGAATAATTATGGTGTGCTTAGTTCATGAAGTACAGAAAAAGAAGCAGAGTTGCAGAAAAATCATGTTAAGGGCAGAAATGGCCACAAGAAATATCACAACGAAGAGTAAACAGGCCAACACTAGCCTGTTACTTTTCTGTTTACACCTCCTGTTGTCCAAATCCTTAGCAAAAAAATTGTTCTATGAATGTGTTTTATGCCATATGTTACATTTGAGAGCTTTATAAACCTCAGATAAGACTGTTAAGAAATTTAGGAGAGACAAACTATCAGTTGTTGTCGAAAATGAACAAAACACCATTAACACGATTATTGGTTGTTGTAGAACAAATATTTTATGCAAGAATTGTTGAGGTGAAAAGCTCTGCCATGTTAATTAACATCTTGCACAAGATGGGAGTCTGAGGGCTAACACAACTGTCCAGGTTAAAGTCTCATAGTCACGTCACATTCTTTATATTTGAAGATTAAAACGCAGACTGTTTTCCTCTTGCAGGTGCACATTCATATCTTTGGAAAATAACTTTCAGTTTTGTATTTTAGTTTATTTTTATTTAGCCTTTTACTTCACCAGAATAAAAACCCATTGATGTTTAAAACCTCTTTTTCAAGGGAGTCCTGACCAATAGACAGCAACCAATGCAAGACAAAAACTTACACAGTTAAAAAGTGTACAGACTTTGGCAAGTGTGTTCTACAAAGGCTACCAATGTATGCAGACATTAGCCTGTTTCAAAATTTTCCACCACATGGTCAAGTGGGTTAGATTGAACCCAAATACTCCGATCCAGAGACCCGTTTCCATGACTAAGCCCCATTGTACAGTAGCTTGTAGTGACTCCTTGTACAGGCTCTTTAATCAGATGTGATTCAGCCCCTCAGCTATGATCATAGGAAGCAGCACCAGCATTAATTTCAGACCTCAGTGGAGACATGTTATTATTCTGCAGGAAAAACCTTTGAGACCAGTGCAACGTCAAGTGATTCACTTCATCATAGTAGAACAAAAACAAATTGTGACTGCAGCTGACTGAGTTGGACCTCTTCGTGTTTCGTTGTCTTGCTTTCCATGTTGAAGGTGTTTCAGGTTAGTGTCAATCTTTTCAGTAATCATACAGTTACTTCAGACAGTTTGAGCACTGGACCAAATATTTTTCTTCTTTATTTTGTTTCCATAACTCCAGGTCTTTTTTGAAATTATATTCCAATCATTGTTTGATGAAATGTTTTTCCATGAACCAACCAAGACTCTTTTAAATGTTGAAGCATCACAAATAGCCCTCCTGGATCAAACTACAGCGTCTCTAAGGGTCAGATCCAGGAAGCTTCATTACCCAGTCGCTGACTGGAGCAAATTCCTCCCTCTCCGCCATCATTCCCAGTGATTAAACCAGATTCATTAAGTCCAGCTCTCACTTCCAACTATTGGACCGTGTTTGTCATGTTTCTGTCCCTGTTGGGCTGGACAGCTCCGCTTGTTGGGGTTCTGTCCTGCTTCTGGCAGTCCCAGCGTTCCCCGGCGCTCCCACTGTCAGAAGGATTAATAATTACACATTCATCCATTATTCATTTCAGACATAAGCTGCTCAGAGTGGTAAACATGGGCTCTTGTCAACACGCAGCTTGCTTGACTTTCTATCTTTTTTTTCTTTCTGAATATTCACTTATTTATGTGGGACACTCCATTACGCCTTACAATGTAGCTCATCAGATTGACCTCTGACCTCCACTCAGGCTACCAGATAAAGATAAAAGGCAGTTTATTTAGAGAACCTAAAAGTAAGAAATAGCTTAGCCATTGGCTGATATTATGATATTAAATGTCTGACAGCCAAATGAAGCAGGATTACACTCAACAACCACCTTATTATGTACACCTTGGACTCGGTTGGGCCATTTTGTTTTTGTTTTCAGTACTTGAAAAGGTGGAGTAAAACATTACAAAGCAGATATTGATTAAAATAGCTAGTCAGGAAAAAAATCTACTATTGAGTGTTAGCCATGCTGATTTCGAATCAATTCAAGGTTTTTATAGACAAAGCAAATCTTTATAACATTTACTTAGGTTCAAGACAAAGGATTTTTCTTTTATCAACATCTTGTCTGTTTTCATTGATTACACTTTGCTAAGTCCACCAAGCGCTGCCCTGCCCTTTGTTGCCAAAAATAAAGAGAAAACGAGCACAATAAACCTCCGAAAGGTTTTGGAAAATGTTTAATTATCATTTAATACAGCAGCTGTGCAAAACCCTGTTTGTCTATTTAGTACATAATTGCAGAGACAAACAACAAAAACTCTTTTCAGTTTTAATAAAAATTAAAACAAAAGTGGCTCTCGTACCCTCTCAACTTAACAATGTTGTCCCAAATGGCAAAACGTTTTGGCACTTGGTGAGATACTTTACTTCATTAAAAGAGGTTCTGTTGTTGGATCTGTTTGGGTTTGTATCATTTTTGTCTTAAATGTCCTCAGTAGAGTAATGTCATAGAAACCAGTCCTGGTCTCCTGCTGAATCCTGATCAATTATTGTCCAGGTGTCAACCACAGAAATAGATTATTCATTCTGCTTCTCGCTCTTTAGCTCGTTTCTTTTTTCTTTCGGCCTACATACAGTACAGACCAAAAGTTTGGACACACCTTCCCATTGAATTCAATGAGAAAGTGTGTCCAAACCTTTGGTCTGTACTGTAGGTCTTTTGCCTTTGGTTTTCACCAATTCTCAACATGACACTTTTTCTTTATATTTTTTTATTCTTTTTGTTTTTCTTGTCCAACAAGCCATACAAACAGATCAACTCGTTTTTTGTTGTTGTTTTTTTCCTTTCTGCTGCAAATTTGCGGTTCTTCCAAAGCGGCTGCCTGGTCGTTCTTATTTCCCATCAGGATGGACCAAACCTCCACAAGCAGAATGTGACAAACCATCAGACTTTCATCTCAGAGTTTAACCCAGCACGGAGTGGAGTTTGCCTGTGTACCTTCTGCATCCGCACGTAATTAAGCTCCGGAGAACACCTGATCTGAAGCATTGAAACCAAACCGGTCCGAATTGAATCCCTTAAGAGGAAAGCATTCCTTCATGGTGCAAGTCTGTAATGTCTTGTTTTTAACTTTCTCCTTATGTAAAATGTCAGGTTGCAAATATCAGCTTGAACGCCGCCTGTCAACACCTCCTGACACGTTTTCTATGTGCCACTCCAACAGAAACTAATAAAACTGTCAGGGTGACGAACTTGGTTCCGGAAATTATTTCAGTTAGAGGAGTGAGTGTCAAATGTTTTATTTATTTATTTATTTATTTATTTATTTATTCATGCATCTAGGGAGCTCTTTTTTTTTTGGCTTTGCTTTCTTCAAAAATGAGCATCACTTAACTGAATGTTTTCAGTAAAGGAATAATGCCATAAAGGCACCTCTCACTCTACGAGATCAGTAATATAGATGCATTTTACTAACCACCCTACATTTTTGCTGGCGACTTTTTATCCTGGACATATCTGGGCGAAGAGCCACCTCTAATGCCTCAGAAGCGTCCCCCGTTGTTGAACACAGCCTGCGTGGAGGACCCTCGCTGATGACCAGCCCCGGCAGGCTTCATCACAGAGGATTAGCACTTATTAGAGCTGAGTGGAGACCATAATGCACCACAGGTGGCTGGCTGAGCGACCTGCCAGCATTTGGTTTGTTGGCTGAAGTGGATGGGAGGCCAATTATCACCACATTCACACCAGAGCCAGCAGGGCGCCATGGGCGGCCCTGCTGTGTCTGTTCCACTCAGAGGGTGAACAAGGACGCCGTGACGCTCGGTGTACCTAAAAGTCTCAACCAACGAAAGGGTCAGGTCATCGTCTGTGCTGTCCGACCCCAGAATCGCTCGCAACTTCTACGTTCAGATCTCAGTTCTTATCAAATATATTCCTGCTTTTTGGCTTTTATTCTATATCTTGCAGGTTTGACAATATTCTTGATTAAAGCAAAAGCATTCAGTTTAGTTATATGGGTCTAGCTTCAAATTGTTGCTGGCTTTGTATGCTGGATAAATTATTGAATCGCTTTTTAGTGTCAAAATGCTTTAAAAAAAGTTCTGTCTTATAAACAGTTGCTGAAATCAAATCATTTCTCCTCTGTTGCATCTGTCAGGAGGCAAAAGGACACGCTCGGCTAACATTTCGGTCCGGCAGAGCTCTCTGGGGAAGCAGCCCCAGCTTTGCTCTTTAAACTCCTCTGTTGGAGTTTAGCTGGAAATGCTCCACGCCCTGCAGGAAGGGTATCACGGATAAACGAGAGGTCGGAGGCACTGCGGGGGTCGCGTAATCCTGACCGGAGCACCGAGGATGCCATGGACCATTCTTAGCATCCTGCCGTGGCGAATTAGTGTTTAATCACAGAAATGCCAACGAGCCAGAAAGACTTTTCTGACCCTACAGGGGGCAGCTGAGGTCAGCCAGGTACTGAAGTCTCACCATCACCATGTGGAGGTCAGAGGGAAAAAAAAAATCCAGACAGTTTCCACCATCCAGCAGGATGTGATTCAGTCACCCAAAGTGAAAATCTGAAATATTCTGGATAGTGGCTTAATAAAATTTCAGTTAATCTAATCTAAAAAGCATTTTTTCACTTTTTAACAACAATACACTTTAAAGTATTTTACTGGAACTTTATGTTCCATTGACTTACAATAACTGTTTATTTGTGTAAATTGGAATTACAAAAATACATTTTCAGAATGGAATATTTTAAAATATTTTTAATGTAAAATCTTTGTACATTAGATTGTTCAAAGAAAAAACTCAACTCAGCCGTATTGAGTTTTTTGTGTAGTGCCCAAAACTGCAATAGACCCACTTTGAGTACCAGATATGATGCAGGTTGGTGTGTCCTGCTGGTTGGATAGTTTTTTTTTTTTTTTTTGCATAATCTCTAGAGAGACTTTCCAGCAGTCAAGCAAAGAGTTTTTGCTTTTGGTCGAACTTCTGAAATGTTTCTCAAATCCTTCGGCAGCATGCAGCAGTGGTTGCATCAGCTGTTACATTTGTCTCCGAGCCAAAACTGCCTTGTTAGATTTGGACAAAACAGTTTGGGTACAAAGTCAACCTCTTGCATCTCAAACCTCTAGAACATGTCAGATTCCACGACAGTATTAGTGTGAAATTGCACTTTTAAAAAATCTGATCTAAACAGATGTTTAGATGTTTAGCTATTGCACTAAAGCCATTACTTTAGTAATGTCTTTTTTTTAATCTATAACTTTACATTAAATTACAGCCAGGATTTCCAAATAGGGCCAGAAACAGTTTTAGTTGATGTTAAAGTGGAATAAAGTGTAAATTGTGACTACTAAAAGGCAGAGGCGTCCTTCTTTACTAACTCCCAATAAACGTTTAGTTTTAGGTCTTTTAGCTGTTTAGAGCTTGTGTGTGTGGCTGTTCTAATACCTTGACATTTTCATGAGCAGAACAGTTTTTACTAAATTACAGCTCTGCGTCTAATGGAGCTTGCAGGCGTATTGTGGTTGTTCCTTCAGGGGGAAATTCACCTTACTTCACTGAAACCTGAATAAAAACACAACTTTGCTCCCTGGAATGGAAGCAAATTGGCAGAGAAAGTAACACTTTTGTGAAATGATTTAAGCTGAAAGCTGATTCTGAAGGAAATGTGTTGCAGAGGACTGAATAAAGCAGGAGCCTCCGAGTCGCAGTTAAAAGTCGTCTCGACTGAGTGTCGGTGATGGGTGGAAAAACAATGATCAGACTTCAGTTCGTCGCTTTTTGAAGCAAAAGTGTTGCTCAGGGAGGGAAGAGGCTGTTGGCGGAACAAAGTAACCCCGAACTCACGACAGCTACATTTTGCACCGTGAGGCCTCCTGCCGTGCGCCATGACAACTTCCTGTTCCATTTAAGGAACCTTTAAAGATCGGACGCACTTTTGGGAAAAAGTTAGGGAAACGGGTGTAGGATTTTGCTCTGGATTATGCAGGATCAAAGCTGTCTGGGAGGAAAAGACTAGGAATATTTTAAGTTTTAAAGGTCATTTAAAGTCTTAAAATGTCACTATGTAGAAAGTGTGTTCCTAAAATAGAAAATAATCCAATGCAGTCTTCTTCCAGGGAAACATGAATTACCACAATGGAGAGGGATTATATTCCTAAACAGGTAAACAGGCCAAAACCAGACCATTCCCAGAAGACACTGAAACTGAACAATAGGAAATAGAAATGAGGAAAAAAAAGAAAAGCTTTCTTAAAATTCATATTTCTTTCATTCTGTCACGGTGCTAGAATCTTAATTAAATTTTTTTAGTTAGCAGAGCTGGTAAATATTGCTGTGACCCAGGTTAGGGGGACTCAACCAGGAAATTGTGTGCTTATGTGAGACCCAGGAGGACTTTGGGTTAGGCGAAACCTTCCTTCTGTTCTTCCATTTTAAAACGGAAGCACAGTAGAGAAAAATAATCCCGGCATCCCGGTCTGCCTCTTCCAGAATTTAAGATTATAAGAGAGCTTAGCCATTACAAAGCTAATCAAGGAAATTGGTCATTCTTTAATGACCACATCAAATAACTGGGACTAGGCAAATATATTCTGATCAGTAATTAAAAATTAGAAGTGTTTTTCTTTTTTAGAAACTGATATATTTTACATTTCTCAACCTGTCTCGACAATAAAGAAAGAAAACCCTCGATTCTGCAGAGAAAGCTGCCTTAGATCTCTGTTTCTGTCCACCTGTGTGGTGAAACCAGTAAATAATGGGCTGTAGCCTTCAATACAGCTTGATCCTTACCACTGAGGTGTTATCTAAGCATCATCGTTGCCGCTCCCAAACAATGCTCAGTGAACCACCAGCCCTAACTCCTGAAGTCCTCAGTTTTAGGTAGACTCTCGTTTATCTAGCATGAATGAGTTTCATGCTAGATAAACGACTCACAATGATACCAGAAATATATACTTATTTGCAAACAAAAAAACAAAACCTACACAGGAAATAAAGAAATTGTCCAAGTTTTAAATTCAAATCAGTAACAAAGTATCTCATCTGTGGCCTCTGCTTCTCGTCATGCCAGATGAATGACCTTAAATATGAGATATTTTAACAAACAGCTTCTACTGGACAATTAATATCCAGTAGAAGCTCATTGTCTGGATGAAAGTATGCCATAGGTGCCAATAATGTATCCCTATTCAATTCATTAGATTGGAAATTCAAAAAATCATTGTGCTAAATGTTTTTTTTTTCTGGCTCTTATAAAAGCCCTTAAATTCTTCCTGGTTCAGCCTGAGATGCAGTTAAAGTGTCCAGACAGAACTATTTGCAGTGATTAGAGAACAGGATGGCTTGTTTCCCAGCTTCCAGTTCACGAAGAATACTAGAGCAATACAGCCTGGATTCACTTATTATCTTAGTTTTAACTGGCTGACAGCGCAATGTAAAATCATCAGGTTGTACAACCCAGGTTGGATTATATGCCTAAAGGTCACTGAAGGGAAGTAAGAAAATAAAGCAGAGTAGTTCAGCAAAAGCAGAAGGTCCAGCTTGAACCACGTTTGTCTCTGTAAATTGGAGTTGTACGTCTTGGTGGAGCTCATTTGACAAATTAAAAATAACTTTTGAAAATAAAACCTTCAGGCATGTACTAAACATACTTTTCACTAAGCTCACAATGCTGTGTTAAAATGTTTTTATTGGTCTGATGCAATACTCTGAAATAGTAAAAATGAAATGTCTTGTCATGTGCTGTAATAGAAAAATCATAAAAATTAACATAGATGAAGGATTGACATCAGTCTGTGTTTTGCTTAGTTGAGTTACTGAAATAAATGAACGTTTCATTTATGTTCAAACTTATTTTATTTTAAATGTTGGGTTTTCTGCATCTTTTGGACAAAATTGATGTAGAATTTTAGAGATATAGCCTCTTGAAATATGCCATTTGTCATTTCAGAAGCTGCAAATTGTTACTCTGTTCTGTCTTTTGAAGGCAGATGTAATTCCCAGTGCTTACACATTGTTCTTGTCTTGCCTTTCACTCTGTTGTCATTAATAGTTCTTATTCGGGGTCAAACATGAGCTGATCTCAGGATTTAGGAGATTATAGGAGGAAGACTATCAGATGAGCAGAAAAGACCTTCGGGTCTCCAAGTGGTTTGGATAGGATGATGACAACATCAGACAAGATAAGATGATCCAAAGAGGGAACTCTGGAAAAGTTTGGACATCAGATAGTTTGGAGGGTTCAGTCACGCTCAGCTGACCTTTTGCACATTTGTCTATTAGCCTGCTGCTGTAATTAACCTGAGCCAATCAAGTGTAAGCTTCTTTCCTGACCCTATGACCTCAGTTAAATATCTTAATCACTCTGTTAGGAGACATAGTACAGCTTTCAGAGGCTGAGTCAGGCTGAGATTTTCATACTTTCTGCAAAAAAACTCAATATTTCAGTACTGATTCTTTTATTTTAAGCATGTTTTATTTTGGCCATTTTGATCAAAGAAGATACAAAGTAGTTAGAGAACTTGTGAATCATAACCCAGCATTTTGTATGAGAGGACTAAGCATAAAGTCTTAGTTCAAACTGATATAATAGATTAAAAAAGTCTATGTGGAGTACCTTTTAATTCTTGTTTCAGTCAAGAGCCCACTTTAACTATTCACTAGGAGCCGATCACGTGTAAAGGTCAAAATCTAGAATCTCCCCTGGTTCAAAATGAAACTTGGACAGTATCATCTAAAATATGCATTCAGTCAACATCTATGTCTGTAACATTTCGACTTTTCTATCAATTTAAATGAAAACTGTATAAATCTGTCATACATCTCTTGCATAAAACAATGCTTTTACCCGGATGATTTTACTGACAGTTCTCCTGCAGAGCAAATTACTATCTGCTGCTCGTCTCCACAAAATGTCCTTTCTGACCTTCTATATAAAAGCAGACAATAAAAGACAGGGTTTCAGTGATTTAATTAAAGAGATTACTGGGAACTGTCTGGTTGTTCCAGCTCTGTGGTACAATCAGCAGCTTGATGAAACCACTTGTTTGGTTTCATATAGCTCAGTGTTTTAAGTTGGCACTGTGGCCTCCAGGAACTTCAAGTATGTTAAAATATTCAAACTTTGTAGAGTTGTTGACCCTTATTAATTTATTCACCAAAGATCAGTTTCCCTGTCTGTGTGAGCCTGGTCGGCAGTCCGTTCAGATGACAGAACACACTTTAGCAGCAGCAGGAGGCCCTTTACACCTGAGACTAACAGGTGTACAATTAAAAAGACAAATGGCTGCTCCGACTCCTCCTCAGAGGTTTGGAACTATTCACAAAACAGCAGGGAGGACAGAGATGAGGACACTCTCCGGAAAAGTTTAAAATCCTGCTGGTTCACTTTCCAGAAAGTATCCCTGATGATTTACTGCCCGACCTCAAGCTTTGCCGCTTTCTATCTTTTACATATAGCCACCGAGGGATCTGTATATTTGTGTTGACTGTATCAGAGGTGAACACACACACAGATGGAGTTCTGTGCCAAGGAATAACAATTGACCTCAGAGCCGGACATTGTTTTCTCCATCCATCTGTGTTGTCTTATCAGTGTTTCTCCTGTGTGGGAGGACAGCCCACCTCAGGACAGAGGGTATAATTCATTACCAGAATGCAGCATTCTAACCTCAGACTTCCAGGAAATGCTGGAAAACACACTTGAAAGCGCTGAAGACCTTCAGTTGTGCACTTGGGATTTCTGCTTGGCCAGAATAAAAACTGTGAGGCTGAAATTTCATGGTCAGGAAAATGTTTCACATTTTACAGAAAATCATCTCCAGTTTTAGACAGACATTTGAACTTGGCCGAACAACACACCAATCATGGTTGTGTGAGATATGCGCTTCTGTCAAAAAAAAATAAAAAAATGCTTATATACTAGTCGTTATGAATACATGGTGTTGAAACTTTAGCACCTGCAAAACAAACAATAACACCACAAGACCATGGAATTTAGAGAAGATTTCAGGAAACACCAGACAGTTTCTGTGTTTTAGTTGAATAACTGAGAAAAACAGATCATATTCAGAGATGTAAAACTGAAGATACCTGCTACATTTAGTATTAAGGACCAGGAATGTTTTTGTTGTAGAACCTCTGCCACTAAACTGTCAATGTTTGATGTTTTGAGGCATGAACACATTATTTATTATTTTGTTAAACAACATTACAGTAAGTTCCACTGTAAGGATTAATTGTATTTTGTTTTATTTATTTATTTTGTTTGCCATTTTAACAAAATAGCAAAAAATTATTAAAGCACCTCATAAGGCATACTTTGTTAGCTTAACAAAACATGCTAAAGTATGTGGACATTGAAAGTGTTTCATTGAAATATACTTGGACACTATTTACAAAGTACTTACAAATATTGAAATGTATTTATTTTGAGATTTAGTAAGGCTTACTAAAATATACACAGAACCTATTTAAAAATACTGGCAAAAGTACAACTTCAGAAAAGTATTGTGTATATTTGTCATATATTTTTAAAATGTGCATTTAAAATATCCATTGTTACAAATATATGGAAAGCATATATTTTTAAAATTATTATCCAAAGCATACTTTTAGTAATATATTTAAATGCATTTTTTAAAGAGCATTAGAAGCATTTTATTTATTTATTTATTATTTTTAATATAATCTTAACTTGATAACATACTAAAAATGTATTTCAGAAAAATGCAGCATATTTAGAATATACATAAATATATTATCACTTACATCACATTAGAAGGTAACTGAGTTGATATAGATTGAACTGGATTCAAATAACATCACATAAATTGCATATGTTAGTAAGATTAGTTGAAAATACCTTATATATTTTGGCCAATATATAAACAAAGCTGAAATCAATGACTTTTTTGTTATGCTAGAAAGTAATGTCTAGTTATTATTCCACATTCTTATCACCACAATAGTTAATTCCTTGCAGTTTGATCCGCTCTCTCGCTGCATAAAGCATACATCAGTGTTGCAGTCAGTGATGTAAAAGTAATTTTAAATAAAAGAATAGCTACCGCAGTGTATGGAGCGCATTATTGGCAAGCAACAAACAACAATCGACTCGAGTCATTGAGATTCGAGTAAAGAGCCGTTCAAAAGAATCAGATTGTTCATGAACGGCACCTCAGTAAAGGGGATAAAGAACAGCTTGTTTTGACTCATAATTTACTGTTGCTGTATTCACTATTTAACATTGATTTCAATTTGTACAGAAACTGGTCGACCTTTCTAAAGACTTTCTGACAGTTGTCTTTGTCCTCTAAGAATCTGTCAGGAAATGTAGAATGTGCTCTTGTCTTTCTGTGGCATATTAATGGTTAAGGTGCAGGTAGATCTCTTAAAGTGATGGAGGGAAGTGCTTTGGTTTTTGTGAAGTGGATGACTTATTGTCCGGCTGTGCTTGATGTCAGCTTCTGTTTCCCAGACCAACCAAAAATAGTGTGTCTGCTTGAGGCTGACCTTTTGAAAAATGCCCCTGCTTCTCAGATTCATTGATTACTTGCTGGAAAGTAAAGTTCAAAAGTGATGTCTGCTTCTGTGAAAATAAGTGGAGTTACTCTTAAGATTCCTCCTGCCCACTTACTGACGACAAAACATTTATACACCATCACATAAAAAAAGCAAGAATACCCTGGCCACCAAAGTTCTTCAGTAGAAGGTAAAGAATTTCTTTTTCCTTAAACGTTTCACCTCTCAACCAAAAGCTCACCTCTAAGCACACCAGTATGACCTTTAAGATCACTATTGAGGTAATTAGGACATGCGAGTCACTACTCAATGTTTGGATCATTATTGCTTGACAACCAACAAAACATGTCCGTAATAATGCTGAAATAAGTGAGTCATTTTGGTCACATGTTCCAAGATCTGGATTGCTGTAAAAGAAGAATCATGACTGCAGAGTAGGTGTTAGAAAGATAAAATCTGAGCCCACTTTTTTTTGTTTTTCTAGCCGTAAAATGTCAAAAAAAAAAGTAGCCTGCTCTGAACAGTTGGTCTATCGAAAGCTGTACAGTTCTAAGTGGTATGTTGTAGGATGACTCATATTGTGGCCATTGTTGTATATTTTCTAGGAGTTTCTTGGTATTCTAGACAGGTATTCATGAGAGGTTTTGCACTGGAGCTAAACAACAACCTCCCAAGGCTATCCTAGCCTAAAACAAATCTGTAAAAAGAATTTATAGTTGAAAATATTAATTAGTTGAAACTGAGGTTTTGTTTTCTTGATTAGGAAGAGCAAAACTGTTTTGTGGTGCAGGCTGATGTCAAACATCCTCTAGTTTGAGTGGAAGCAGCATGTCTGACCTTGATATTCAGAAAAGTGAGATTTAACAGTACACCAACAGAACCGAGTGACGTTTAGCACCCTGGAAAAGGAAAGCATTGCTCTCTCTGAACTTAAAATACTTCTCATTGTGCACATGCGTCTCGGCAAACAAGACATTGGCTGTTCAAACAAGAGCTGAAGCTGCACGATCTGTGTGACAACCTGCTCTCATGAAATGTTTGCAAGCGTTCCATTTAAATCTCCCGCAGAGTTTATCAGTAAATCCAGCTTAAGACTTTTCACACAGAAACGAAGCCCCCGCTGAGATATTCGCCTGAATTATTAAACACTAAACAGAGGATGACACATGCACATCTAAGAAGGGACACTGAATCACTTCTGGCACCCGTCGCATGTTCTTTTCTAACAGGCGGACACATTTCTTCTTTCTCTTTACTTACATTGTAGGGTGTCATGTTAGGTGGGTGGTTTATTAACTTGTTAGATTATATAGAAAGTGGAAAAGAAGGGATGATGCTTTACATGCATAATTTGACTCATTATTTCCCCTCGGAAGCCATTATCCATCAGCCTTTATCCTGCGAGGAGGATAAAGTCCACCTGGCATCTTCTTAAAAGTCAGTTTAAACAAAATGCTCCCTTCTTGCTCTGTTCAGTGCACCATTTCCAGCATGCCAACTTTGAAACCTGTAAATGCATACATGTGAAAACATGTCGTACATGTTTGCTCAATGTTGGATACTCATCTTTGGATTGAAGTTTAACTGAGAAATGTATGATTTCTCATCAACCAGACACTCAACTTCTGCCATTTGTAGCCCTTTCAACACTTAGGAATAAAGTAAACACTTCCAGATGGATTTCCTTTAGGCTTAATTTGGGATTTGGCTTCAGTTTCACCCATTTATGACAGCCTGCTGCGTTATTCTGAAGGAAAAGGTGATAAACTAACAAGGCTTCCCTCTTGAGATCAGAGTCTTGGCACAGTGTGACTCTTGAAGATGATCTGTTTAAATCCAGGCTCCAATCTGTCAGAGCAGAGGAGGCAGCAGCGGTGGAAGTACACAGCTCGTTCGTCTCCCATCAGCAGCAGCGGCGGCGGCTCTCATCATTAACCGGCAAACAGCGGCGTCACCTTTGGTGTCACCAGCCGCGCGGGCCGAGACCATCCATCAAAACGACAGCGAGTCGGACAGTGACGAGCAGAAATCATTAGCTTTGATGAACGATGGTTATCATATCACCTCTACTTACACAGGTCAATGCAGTGTGGCCGCGCGAGCCGCTCATCAGATACTCATGATGGATAAACGGGAGCCGCTGCGTGTGGCACATTCCGAGCCCGATTATTACGAATGAACATGGGAAAACCCAGGAGCTTTGGAATGTAGTTTAAGTATTTCTTTGAAGAAAAATTGGTAGGGGTATTACAAGCAAGCTCCTAATGAAGAGGCAAAATTGTGGAGCTCACTCAAAAACGTGTTTCTGCAGCAGGAGAGGGGTTTCATTAATATTTAAAGATTTTTTTAAATAGCGCTTTCAGTATTTTAGTCAATTCTTAAGTAAAATGAATTCATTTCAGTTCCAAGTTCTTCTGCTAAAGCAGTTGTTAACCGTTTTCCACTGCTGCAGCTCATTTCTCCTCACTCTGAAGCTCTCAGCCTGAGGCAGCCAGAGCAGCAGGCGGCTCCTGGTTTCTACAGCTGGGATGTGATCCTGATCCAATCAGGTTCCTTGAGTTAATCCCAGCCAATTTGGGCCATGCTTGTGCTTCCAAATTTTTGTCAAAGATATGTTCAGAAGATTCAGAGAATCTGTGTGCTGTGGCACAGGAGTTGAGTGTGGCCCACATGTGGAGGCCTTGGTCCTCGGCGTGGCTGTCACGGGTTCGATTCCTGGCCTGGTGACCTTTGCCGCATGTCTTCCCCCTTCTCTCATTGCCCTCTTTCCTGTCGATTCACTATCAAATAAAGGCCACTAGAGACAATAAAACGTTGAAAAAAAAAGAATATAAGAAATCTGATGAATTTTCAAGATAAGTGTTGTTCAAAACCTAATCCAGATATATTTAAGTTTAAAATTATTCATACTACAGAAAGATTTCATTTAAAAATTTTAATTGAATCAAGAAATGTGTTTTTGATTGAAACTGAAACAGCCATCTTTCTACGGATTTTACAGAAATGTTAAAACTGTGGGGGAGGAGAGGAGAACAAAAATGTTAAAATATAAAATATTTTTGGGGGTCAAGTCTGTAGGTCAGCTGAGTCATGTACACGTTTCTAGCTTTGCTTAAGCAAATTTCTGTGGGTCATAACTCAGGATTTTGTTACGGTCGCTTCAAAACGTTGACTTTGCCAATTAGCTAAAACAATGTTGAGAGAAAACAGTGTGATTTTTAACATTGAATATTTGGAAGACCCGTTTACACCCAAGTGTTTATCTTCCTAGCTGAAGTCCAAGTAATGTTCCTTCCTCCTAATGCCATCTATTGTGTTAAGTTCACCAGCCAGTCCACCCTCGCAGTACGGACAGTTCTTTTAACCTTGTAAGCTTCCCACCTTTTTCCTCTAAATGCAACAGATATCACTGTAGTCAAAACTTAGTAGTAGTACTTGTTACATTCACTTGAGTAACTTTTTTGGGAAAAGGTACTTATAAAAGTAGTTTTACTGCACTGTACCTTTTTCTTTTTCCTTTCCTCCAACCTTTGACAAAGGTAACTTAAAAATTCTGCTGTTCTGGCATTTAGCAAATGGAAACTATTTTGCTAACCTTACCTGACCTTAAAGAGAAACTGTATAGTCTGATATAATTTTATGCCTTGTCAGAAACAAGCATTTTTTCATGGTGATATCAAATAGCTGGTTTCATCTTTTAAATCTAACTCACATGCAACACATCATAAGAAAATTTAAACAGTTGCTGTGTCAGATGATGTGAGGCAACATATTCATAACAGCTTTTAGATTTAATTAGATTAAAAACACTGGTCTTTAAGTGGTTTTAAAGATTTCATCCAATTTGCTTTCACTAACTGGACTAATTTGACATTTTGAAGCCAGAACAGTTAATCAGGGGACAGATTGAAAGTTCACTCAGTGGTTAGCTGAGGCTGTAGCAGAAATCAAACCCCTGCTGCTGTGTTTGAGTAGCACTGTGAAGCTTTTCTTTAATAGATGGTTTCAGCAGGTTGAAAAAAAATTTACTTGGCATGTCCGTGTCCTCAATCAAAATCCTACTCAGTCCAGCACTTAGTCCAGTTTATCAATTTTAATCATATAAACTGAGAATTTTGCCCCTCAGACGTATCAAAAGAGCATCAGTACCATTTTTGCAATACCTAGTCATTCTGAGAGGACTTTGAGGCTTTATTAAACCAGATTACACCGGACTCAGCAGAATCTACTCAGTACCGTTCGTCTCTGCTCAGCCTTTCCTTTGGTGTTTATTGGTGCGCTCAATGAGCTCAGTTCCGTTTCCTTCCCTCTGGAATCCCCTTGTCCTTCTGGTGCCTTTAATCTCACATTTTTCTGAGGCAAATGATCCTGACAAGCGTAACATTAGCTGCACAAATGGGTCGGACTTCTTGCATTTGAACGTTTGCGTTAGCAGAAGCCACACGGTCGCACTTAGCCTGATTATTATTGGCATGCACGAACTCAGTTCAGCCATATTTCGGCCTCATAAGCTGTCGCCGGATAGTTTTCTTCTTTCCAGTCCGCATCTCTTGATTCCTGCGAGAGTGGCTTTGTTCAGCAACACTAACAAATATGCAGGAATCACATTCAGGGACACTGGAGACAAAGCAGCCTCTGGTGGACGCAGCGATGCAGCAGACAGCGGGAGCTCCCATGCCGAGCCCAGGAAGGCTTTAACATTCAGCTGCGGCCGTCACGCTTTCAGGATTCAGGGGGTGTTTTGTATTCTGCAGCATCATGCTCCGGCAAGTGCAGAAGTCCAATAACACGACTGAGCTGCTCCCATATCTACTCTTGCTTTGGCTGCATTCTAGCTGAATAAACAGTCTAGGTGATGTGATGAATGCCGTTTAGGAATTCTAAAGTCAGCTGGCGCCTCGATGCAGCTCCAGATGCTGAGTGATCTGCAGGGCCGAGGTGTAAAACCGGCTTGTTTTGCTGATCCCTTGCTTTATCTCATTCACACACTAATAAAAATGTCTGTCTTTCCTCTCTTCTCGGTGCCGCCCCACTCTGCTGGCGCTTCTTCCTCTCCCCCTTCCTGGCGTTGTCTGGAAACTGAAGGTAAGACAAACAAACGGAATCGTTGTTTAGTGGCTGCAGGTGGTTTCCATTGGCATTTTCTACATCCAGTGCATTGGCTCACTGCTGACCTAAATCCATCATCCCTGCCTGCTATTGTTCCATTGAATGGAAGCTTCAGTTGGGTCAATTCCATAGCGCGACTTGGACCACCTGGAGGGACACACGTGACAAAAGACTCTCACTCTGACTCATGGCTTATGTTTAAAGAATATTTATGCTCTGATGTGTGGTTTGCTGTGGACGATTATGCTCTGTGAGCAGTGAATATTTCACAGAGCGGGAATGAAGGGAATCTAAAACTAGATAGCATGTCACATATTTCATCCAAACAGTGCTTTGTGACTGTGATGCTGTGCATATCCATACCGCAGTGATTTTCATTTAATATCCACTGGAAATAACTGAAATCTCTGAATACGTGTAACCCCCTTCTAATAATCCTTAAAATTGGTTGATTTAATAGTTCAAGCACCAAATATACCTTAACATGGATTAATCCACGTTGTGGGAACAATCTCGGCACTCCGGCTGATTACTAGTTCAGTTTTTTTGGTCATAAAGCCAATCAGCAACAAGGATAATGAATAACACTCCTGGATTGACTGCTTTGTGAATAGTAGTCAATCATGTCTAAAGTAACATTGCTCTGAGGTATTTCAGCTTCACAAGTTGCATTTTCTTTTAAAATCTTTAGCTATGTAGAAAAATTCAATAAATATCCAAATTGTCTATGGATAATTTGGAGTCGCATCCCACAGAAAAATCAGCGAATACCGAACCACGACTAGGTCGGTGTTCACTGTACACCTGCAGTCCACATGCTGAGAAAAAATCTTTTTTTTAAAATTGTGTCTTATGCCTTTGCACTTCTCCTGACTTTATTTCTTAGTTCCTAAGTTAAAATGATAGACGAGGCTGAGCATTGAAAGCATAAAAAATAGGAAAAATGTATTCGGGACCATGTTTTATTCATCCAAGAGGCTTTGAAAGAAGTCTGTTAAAATGTCTCTACTAAAAAATATTGACTGAATAAAACATTTATTTGACAAGCAAAACCACACACAGCTTAACTCATGAAACTGACCTTGCACAAACAATATGTGTAACCATTTAGACACAATAAAGGAAAGACTGGTGGACATCAGCACCAACCAAACACAAATTAGCACTACATGAGCTAAAACACCCACACTGCTGATGAGGGCTTGCCTGATCCTTATAAGCTGACAGTGTCATCTTACTTATGGCTATACCGTTTCTTCAAACTGAAATTTTTCTGTTTTCTATCTGTCAGCCTAAACCAGGTAATTCAAAATAAGATATATAAATATATTTATTATTGAAGAAAATAAAGTCAAGCTAATTAAAATGTCTAAACATTAAGTACTTTGATTTTTCATCCCTTAGTAACACCATCAGCACGGAGTGTGTTCTCAGCATGACCAGGCAGCAAATGGTGTGCTTCCTAATTTTAAAAAGCTCAGATTTTTGAGTTTCCCGTTGGCCTTTCACCTATCAGGGTTGATCAAGTTAAAATGAATCAGAGTATGATCACCAGTCAATTTCTCTGTGCATCTTTATTGTTACATCTGTGTCTTTTGTTCTCCTTTGCCTTTCTGGTAGTTTTAATAGCATCTGTACAAACCTTTAGACTTCAAATCCTAACACTGGTGTAAAGACCAGGTGTGATAAGTGGGATCTTAGGAAATAAAGCATTTAATGCTATCTGTCAGGTGTACTGCTACATAAAATTACAACACAAGCATCTTAAAAAAGCCATTGGTTCCAGCTTTGAGCTTTGTGACATCAAAAATACTATCAAGTGCTATTTAAAAATTGTCCTCTGACCTTCTTTCATTGTTCTTACTTACCGTTGGACTTTATGGCAGTGTCCTGTTAACAATCAAACATCACATCCGATGCCGACACTTAAATGTTGTGCTGATATTCTGCTAATTGATAATGGAGCCATTTACACCCACGCCACTGATCTGCATAATTAGATCCAGACTGAGGCATTCCTTCTTGATGTTTGGCTAAATTTTTCATTCAGATTGGAGAGACCAAATCATTGCGACACTGCAAACAGTATCCACCTTAAATATCTGCTTTCATGTGTTATTTTTCCACATTTGCCTGAGTGTATATTTCATTGGGGATATGTGTGACTGGTGTCGTTTTAGCTGGGTGGTGCACAGCTCCTCTTTATCTTTCTGCTTTGTGCTAGCTGGAAGTGATTGTTTCTTTGTGAATTATCCTTATGTGCATTTAATAGTGTGGAAATTGATTAAGCAATTAGTGGCAAGCCAATGTATTTAGATGAAAGCAGATCATCGTATTAGTTTGGTGAGATTAACACAGCCCAGGGCCAAAATGGGAAGAACAGTGTTAGTATTTAGTAATGGAAATGAGGTAATGTTCCTGAAAGGACGAATTATCTGCATTTTATCTCCAGTCATGCGATTCACTAAGATGTCACCTGATGGAAGTAACTTGGTGAGGAGTGAGCTACTAATGGTTTATAATTTATTGGTTGTTTGGATTAAAAAAAAGGTTTTATTTATTTTATATAACTCCAAGGTTGTGAGTCATCAAGACCCTATAGAAATCCTACAGATAATCTAATCCACACTTTGCCAATAACAGCATATGTCAATTGATTCTTATGCAAATTCAGTCCTTCATGTATTCATACCAGCTTTTAAAAGCTACTTCAAAGCAGTGAGATGTGACTCAGTGGTTGAACCATTAGATGGTAAATAAAAAAGACATGGTAATTGCTAATCATGACACCTAGAAAATTTTGCATTAATGTTTCACACATAAAATTTGGACTCAAAATTAGAGTTGTGAAATTGTTAAAGGGAACTATGACTAGTTATAAAAATAGACCTTATTTGGGAAATATTTAACCTTAGATGTAAAAGTAATACTGTAGGTTATTTAGTTTTTATAAATTTTAATAACATATTTTCACAAGAATGTCACCATGTTTTTCACGCTGCAATGCATTCTGGGTAAATGACATGTAATGGTCCAACTGCCTGGCTCCTTCAGCCAAAACGGTGATGAATAATGTTAAGCCTTTTCAAGTTGAACCGGAGAGCATTGAAATCGATCAGAACTTAGAAACAAGAGGTGATGATGAGGAGGACCAAACAGAGGAAGAGGACAGAGTTGGTTGCTGCTGCCTTCAGCTTCGTAAATGAAACGATGGATGACACTTACCTCTGGTTGGACTGCATGATCCGGTTAGTACCTCTGTAGCTCTGTGTTCAGTTAGGCAACAGCGGTTTGGGATCCGAACTTTGTTCGTGTTGGTAGTGGTTTCACATTCAGTACTGGTGTTCTGGATCCTCTAGCATTTCCAGTTTGTCGTTTCTCCCAGCGTCTGTAGCGCTGTGTCCGGTTCGGCATCAGCTGTGCTGTGGTAACAGCGACACCGGACTTTACCACCGACATCGGACCTCCATAGATCCGGTCGGATCGGGCATGTCAGTACCACAGGCGGTATAGCTCCTGTTAGCATCTCAAACAGCTCTGTCTCAGCACAGCAGCACAGCATTTATTTTTTAGCTCGTTAAGGTAGCGATCACCTGTTAGAGCCTTTGTTGGTTCTGCTGGTATAAATGACTCAAAGTGTTGTGGAGAAATCTCCAGGGTCCAGATTAGGTCCTTCAGAAGTTGTGTTCCACTCCAGCTCTCCCACTGCGCTCTCCTTTCTTTCATGTGGGAAATTATCCACTCTGCTCAATTATAATTAAAAAAAACTTTTTTTTTTACACAGCTGATAGTGACACAGTGTGGCATTATGTAAAATGACACCAGTCAAACGCAATATGATAAACAACTACTCAGGTAAAGGTAGCCTTCCTGTGTTTACTCAGTAGACTCCAGTACAGAATGGACCTAATGACGTCATCAACCCATTGGTGAAAAAATGGCGACCTCTGTGGGTGAAAAATATAACAAAGATGTACATTTTTGAAGTAATTATGAGTTTTGGTTTATCACAAACATTTTTTTAGGTAATAGGAAAATTGCAAAATATTTAGGCCAACATATTCAACTATTCCTGGATCCTGTTAATTTCTTTATTCTTTGACCAAAAGCACAATATGTTTAGGGACTAAGTAGATAGCTACTTATTGCTTTTAACAAACAAGTTAATACATTTTTGCTAAAAATTCTATGCGGGGTGAAATTACTGTCAACTAAAATTTTATACATAGAAGTCTAAAATTTGGCAATGTAAGTCAATAGACAGACATAAACTTATAAACTTCAGGTTTGTATTTGTTCTGTGTTCAACTCATACATACATGTAAAATCAGAGGTTTTATCTGTGAGAATACAAGATCAGAAGTTATGAATAAAGTTTCAAAGTTCCAGCTTTGCAACATTACAAGTACAAAGCACAAATTTACAAGTAAAAATTTGTAGCTCATTTACCGGTCACCCTCAAAATAAGGGGTTAGCTGTCGAAATAACAGACGTTACGTATGGACCACTACGTCTGAAAGACGTCTGATCACTCTGTCCAGTGTTCCTAACGGAAATCTTAAATTATAAGCAGAAATTATTACACAGTTAATAAATGTGACTGTGTCAATGTTACTACGGCTGTCACAGGTTCGACTCCCGGACCTGGCGATGTTTGCCGCCTGTCTTCCCTCCTCTCCTTCCCCCTTTCCTGTCAGCCTACTTTCATATAAGGGACACTAGAGCCCACAAAAGACCCCCTGGAGGGGTACAACAAAAAAAAGGATAATATTTCAAACTAGAGGAATATATATATATATATATATTTTTTTTAACTTACTGGACAGAGAGCCTTCATATCATGCAGTTTATAAAGAGTTGAACACCACCCTGTTGAAGGAAGTGATTATTTATGATAATATATTAATGACATTTTATAAGTGTTCTTTGTTGTCAGGATTAGACACAGTGATGGATCCCGTTGGCCTTTGCTGGAATCAATGTAACAGGAGACCTTTTTCTTATTATAAAATCGCATACTTGTTTACTCTGCTGTTAATTGGATTCATCCACTGAGAAGAAGCTGCACAGAATGAAGAATGAGAAAGGAGGGATTGTAAATTTAATGTGAGGGGTATAGCAACAAAGACGGAGAGGTTAAAGTATGTAGAAAGCAAGGGAACATAATGGAAAGAAATCCACAAAGTATTTTTTACAATACAATAAAGATTATTTACAGTCGTTTGGTTTAGTTATTACTTGGATGTTGCTGTTTATTTAAAAGGTGATTATGATGTTTGTCACTGAGGGGCAAAACAACTAAGATTGAAAATGACTTTTTTCTTTTTTAATTAAATGCAACTCCAGTTAACTTAGATTTTTAAAGCTTCGCTAATAAAAGGAGGATTTAGCACATATAAATTTGATATGTTTGATATACCTAAAAAGAAACTTAAATCAAGGGAATCTTTACCACATACCAAGGTCCACAGAGGCAATGCTGCAGGAAGAGGATATCAAAACCATTTCTTAAATGATTCGCTTAATTATAGAGTGACTTGGATCAATTTGTCATTAAACACAGTAAATCTGTGATATCTTAGACTGCTGAAGTTGTGATTAATAGCAGATTTCTTTCTAAGAACCTGACATCTGAAACACAAATATTCATCAAACTTGGCCAGTGACTGTGTTTTGCTAATCTGAAAAACAACAAAGTTAGATTTTCATTGTTTTTCAAGGAAAAACAGTGTTCTGTATAAAGGAAATGTCTTTATAAAGACATGAACAGTGTGATGAAAAAAGGCAAATATGGAGCAACAACATAAATTATAAGTTCCAGAGGCTCAAGGATAACAGATGCTGATGGTGTCAGAATTGCATCAAAAAATACAGTTTTTAATTTCCATGAAACAACCCACAGCGGCCGATGTTCCAGGGTTTGGCAGCCATCAATCCTTTTTAAATCTGTTCTATTCAGGAGAGTTTATGCTGACTGAATAACCATTTTTTCATGGGCAGAATTAAAAAGAAAAACATTTTGAGGGCCCTGGTTGTGATTGTGACTTATTTAAAAGAGACTAATTGTCCAAGGTCAGGTTGCGCAAAAGTTGGAAAACTTTTTTTGGGGGGTATAAAATAATAATAAGGCAAATAAAATGATCTAAAATTCATTTACAATATAGCAAATCATGGGCAATTAAAAGACATCAAGAAGGAAAATGAAATGACTGTCATAATCCTTATTTTACCATCTTGATGCATGCAGACCTCCAGCCACCTTTCTGTGTGGCTGAAGGTCACACAGAAGCGCACCATCACCATATCGAGCCTTCTGATTAAATCTCTTTACCGAAAGCCAACCGACATCTTTTTCATATAAACATCAGCTCACAAAATGGAGTCAGAAAACAACGACACAATAAGCAGCGCTCTGTGGAGCGCCATTGCTTCGGCGATGGCCATTTGTTTTCGATTAGATCTCTTTGGGAGGGGATGATGTACAATTCTTCCTCTGTGTTCGTCACCTGGAGAAAAGTCAAAAAACCAGGTGGAGCAGGGATTGATTTCACTTTCCTCTTTTCTTTCTGCAGTTCCATCAGGCGAATTCAGAAAGATGTAGTTATCCGATGTTCTCTTGAAAAGGCTGTTCTGGTGTGATTTGGGGGGGAAAAAAGGCGAGAACAAGAAGAAGCTATTAATTGTCTTATTCTTGTAAGGGAGTGCTGAAAGCGTGAAAAGACTTACAGGCCATGTGACTTAAACATATCTAAAAATAACATGCAGTTTTCTAGACAAAATAATAGAAGCTAAATATTTTTGACTCGGCAAAAGAAGAAAATGCAAAAACAATAAGCAAACTAAATGTTTTCAGTCAGATGGAAAGGGATTCCAGTTGTCTCAGAATCTAACAAGCTAACAAAACATGTCTTAAGCTGCTTCATATATATATATATATATATATCAACCCTTTTTTGTTTTTGTGTTAATGCCAAGTTTAAAACAAAAATACTTTTTTTTTTCCACCCCGTGGGATATTTCCTAATAATGACCAAGGAGACATTTAAAATATTGCAATATGTACCTTTTATTTGTATGATATTGCCGAATCACAACAAATATAATCTCTGTAAGAACTTGTAAAGCACCTTAAGGAAAATGAGATGAACTGAAGGGCTTCATAGATTAAATTATTTGTCATAACTCTTTGATTTCATATGGCAAATATATCTTAAGAGCTAATAATAAATCTTTTTTTAAGGAGAAGTTAATAAATGTGACACCAGGGATTTTCAGTTCAAGGTCTAAAATCCCTCTGGGTGTAAAAATGATCCCACGGCTCTTCTGGTGTTAATGAGCTGTGATGGTCAAAGTCATTTTGTGAGCTGTGAGCTACACAAAAAGATTGGAGGGAGGGGCGGGACCAGTACTTAGACATTGTTTGTTTGAACCAGCTTATGTATGAATACATCCAATACTGGGTTCTGTGCCAGTTCTTAACAGAACTGTCCTGGGTTCGATTCCCGGTCTCTAGCTATTTTGCTGTAAATATTTCCCTCTCTTCTATTTGAGAGCCTAAAAAAGTTCTTTAAAAGAAAGCGTAAATAACCAAATGTTGCCGGTCAAATAAATATTTAAGGTTTCTGTAGTAACTGCACCCTAATCTGTGAACAGTTCAATTTACTAAAATTAATAGTATTGTTTAAACAGCTGGAATGTAACCTTTTAAAATAAAAATGCGCCACAGAGCAAGAGTAAACAGGATGTTTTTCATGCTGGTCTCTTAAGAATCTGCAGCTTAATCTCCGAGAGCGGGGTACAAACACATATTCCAGTTTTCCCTCCAGCTGTTTGAGTTTTGTGATGAAACCTGAAAGGCTGACCTGCCTTTGAGAAGCGCCGCAGGATTTTAATGATGCGGACTCGCCGCTGTTTCTTCTTTGTGCATTTAACGGGAGTTACAGAGCAGCACTTTCCCTCCGCTACCATTTTCCATGCAAATTTATGTTTAAGGTGAAATTCCTCCACAGCGTGAACACTGGGTAATTGGGGGAGCAGAGGACCTGTCGAATGAAAAGAGGTTCATGGACGGATGAAGTGTGAGTGGAGAGAAAAGGAGAAACATTAATTGGCTTGAACCAGAAGGACGAAGATAGATACGGTGCCTGGTACCGGAGAGCCACCGTTGTTCCTAATGACTTATTTTTATCCTGTTATCTTTGCCCTGATAACAGAAATATGAGAAAATACAAAACAAGAAGGATTCAGCGCCAGTCATTCTCTGAGAAGCTTCAAACAGACTCTTGAAAGGTGAGCGCCAGGGACAACATGGAAGTAGATAAACAAAGTCAAGTTCTCCGGATTTTACTTCAAAAAAACAATTACTGACAAACACAAAGAAAACTGAAGCACATGAGCTCAGCAGTGGTTTATTTCGTCGACGTTCTCAACACCTGGAAAAAATATTTGGAATATTTCTTGAAGTTTTCACTCCATGCTTCATTTTGTTTTGGTGGACGTTAACACAAACTTGGCCGTAGTGGTTTTTAAAATTATAGAATAATGTGGTGCCCATTTCCATTAAGCGAGACTTTATAGCGCCACCTATCACCACAGTTGTCCATTTATCCATACAAAATTACTCAAGCTCTGTCAAAATGGATGGATGATGTGTCAGTGAACATTACTTTTGAAATCTTACTCAGATTTTCTATTAGTTAGGTCAAGACTTTGACTGGACATTTCTAATACATTCATATTTTTTTTATATAAACCACTCCACAGTAGCTCAGGTTGTATATCTAGAGTCATAGTGGTGAAAGGTGAACCTATGCTATTTCATTTGCAATTCTTAAAAGTTTTTTTTTTATTTTTTATTTTCTCCGTCCACTTTTCTATCAACTCTACCTTCCCTGTTCCCTCCACTTTCCAATTATCAGTCATTCAGTGACTTCTTATGACCTTTTTTCCAACAACTGTTTAATTCTTGACAACTTCTATAAAGGCCAGATCTGTGGAGTACACGACTAAAAGTTGCCCTGTCAGTACCTTCTTCTATCTGAGTTGTTGATCTCTGCAGCTCTTCCAGAGTTACCATTGGTCTCTTGGCTGCACTTTCAGATGGCTGTTTCAACAGATTTCTCTTGAGATGTTTAAGCCTTGGGATTTCTTTGCTTACCTGACCTTGATTTAAACTTCATAGCTTTATCCCTAATCTGTCTGCTGTGCTCCTCGGTCTTCATGCTGCCGTTTGCTTGCTAATGTTCTCAAACAAACGTTTTATGCCTTCACAGAACATCTGGAGTAATGTACTTACAGCTGGACTCTATTTACTGCTTGGGTGACTTTTGAAGGCAGTTGGTTCGCTGGATTTTGTTTAGGAATATAAATATTAAGGGGGTATTGCACAGCACTCCACAGGCTATAGTTGATTTATTTTCTCCCACTTCCCACTTATCCATCATTCCTGCATCACATACAATCCAAATAACAAATTAAAGCTTGTTGGTGACGAAACACAAGAAGATTCAAGGAGTACTCGCATGTGGCTCTGCATAAAATGGCTATTTTCTTAAAATTTTAATCAAGGCTTTGATTTTAGGGTGAATACAATTGTTTGTGAGGATTTGCCTACTGCTATAACGCAACACAACTCAGAATCTCTAGGAATTTTCTTCTTTCTCTTCAGTAGTGCCTCCTATTTCTGGATATAGCTCTGTGTTTTTTTTGTTTTCTTTTTCTTCTTCTTACAACTGTCCTTGTCAAGTGTGTGGAAACCTTTTGAAATCGTACAGTTTTTTTTTTTTTTTTTAATAAAGCACTGCAGCAACAGACCAAAGATATGACTGCACAACTGCTGAAATCTCCTTCCAGAAGTTCAGAAACGTCTCTGCGCCGCTCGGCAGGTTTTTGAAAAACTTTGACACCTCTACGAACAAATGATTAATAGCACACGGCTAAAGCATGCAAGCAAAGCAGGAGAAAAGGTTCCAGCCTGAATGCTATTCCATTAAAATATCTTCACTGATAAATAATGAGAATATATATTTTTTCTTTCTATTCCTTTCATTTCTCCTCCTTCCTGCAGCTGATAGGTGGGATAGCGTAGAGTTTCATTGTAAAACAGAATCACTCCCTGTCAGGAACATGAGGTTCTATTAAACTTATTACCGTCATCATTCATCACTTTTTATCTTGTACTTTAGTTTTAAAGAAGTTAATATAATTGAAAACCTTTTGAACAGGACTCATGTCAGTGTCCAGTAGATACAGTGTGATAATAAAATTCCTGGGAATTAATGAGAAATACTGTGAAAAATACAAGTACGGACTTGAGTTTGCCCGATTATAAATAAACCCTTCAGTGAGCTCCTGCATTTTTTTTCTTTCTATATATATATATATATATATACACTTGCCAAAGGAAATGGTGCATTATTTTATGATTTGTCCTCCACATTGACCTCACCAGATTTAAATATTTCCATCATTTCTCCTTTAGACGAACACTAAACTTCTCGTAGAGTATGAGAGGAAAAAGAATCCAATGGCATGACTGATTGCATTAACATAATCAAATAAGCAATTCCATCATTACAGAGCTTTTACAATTATTTTGTTTTAGCTATGAGATAAATAGGTATTGGCAAAATTAGAGATGCGTCAAAGAACCATGCAGAAATTACAATTGCCTGACTTTGGCGGTGTGCATGTAAAAGACATTATATAATCAAATATGTTTCCCAACACCTTCAAGAAACCTACAGCACAAAATTTTCTTATCGTCACCCAAATTATACAATCAGACTTGATTAAAATCTGTAGGTCAAAAGCTTAAAAAGCTGAAGGTTCCCTCTTAAGCAGGAATACTGTCCAGGCTTAGATAATAGCATACCAGATATATAAGGAATCAAAAACACTTATCAAAGGCATCATGAATTTTAATGTGAAGACCCGTTTAAAGGCTTCAAAAGATTAACCTGGAGTAAAAAAAAAAATCTCTTAGCATTTTCATTTATGATAAATCTAGTTGCAGAGATGGAAACTAGCAGCTGCTGAGAGAGAGGGGCAAAGACCAAAGTGGGCTTTTACTGTCTGCCTCCATCTTTATTTACATTTAAAAGAAAAACAAGGAATGTGAAAACATTCATAGTATCTTATACTGTTTAGAACCATTAAACCAACATCATATATTGGGCCGCTACTTGCACAGGAAATGAAGGTAGGAAGTACGGCGCTCCGATTATCTTTGAGAGTGAAACATTTAGAAGAAAACATGTTCTACGTCAGAATTTCTGACAGAAGTGATTATTTCTGCTGTTTTTACTTTCGTGTCAGAGTTGATTCTGTCCAGAAACAGGTTCCTTTGTTGGAACGTGTTTCACACAGGAAGGTCATTGGTGGCACACCACTTCCTCAGTCCTCTTACCTACTGCTTGATCAACCATTGGCTTCCATGTAAATAACCATCCAATGCAAACACTTTAATGATCGACAGTTGATGAAATGGCACTGATCTGAACTACTCTGACGTTTGTATGACGCAACTGTTTATATGTACGCAACTCACGCACAGTTGAGTTGGATGAGTACAGTGTTTTAATTTGAGTCATGAACTAACTGTAGTGAGCAAGCAAATGACTCCAACAATCCAGCCAATCAGATGACACTATCTGTTTAAATTTGGAGAATACATACATCTACAAAATAAAATTATGTTAATGTTGTTGTAAATAGTGTTAATTCTGAACTGACATTTGATGAAAACAAGCTTCATAAGAACAGTCCTTCACTGAACATTTTCATCAACATCGTTTCTTTAAATCCCACAGCAGGGTTTTTCTTTTTTTTTGGTTCTTTACAGGATTTCTGGTAAAACTTGCAGTTGATTATGGTCACGATTAGTACAACCTGGACTTATCTGTCCTTAAACTAAACATCCAGTCAATGAGCGATGAGTGTTCTCTCTACTGGTTGTTAAATATCAGAAAACCCATGAAAAATAGAGATGATGTCTATTTAATTGAACTGAAATATAATCAGAAGAGGGCAGCAGCATGACAAGAGGGAGTCCAGCACATCTAATCTGAACCTGCAGAGTTATTTCGGTTACATTCTTTATTGCAGCACATCATTAGAATCTCTCCTGCTCCCTCATTTCCCTCCTCTCCTCTCCAGCAGCCTATTATGGCCAAAAAACATGTTTTTCTTTAATTTCACCTGAACAACATTTTTGGGTGCAGAGATGGATGATTGTTTTTGATGTGGGAAATTATTGCGTTGGGGGGGTGTGTGTGCGTAAGTGTGAGAGGGAGATATTGCTCAGTTTTGTACAGAAACCTGTTTGGTGTAACTGATGCTGAGAATCCAGCTTCTCGCTGTGTGCTGTGCTGTTGTTTGGACACCATTCAGCTCGGCTCATTTTTGGCATATTATTAAGTGGGATTTCCATTTTCTATCTGTGGGCTAATTATGGCAGCCAGCGGGTGATGGCTTTAGGTGAAATTGCTGCATATCGGAGACTCGCAGCCGATTCTCACGAATCTATTTGTTACGTAGAAAACAAAAATTCAGTGGGACCTACTGTCCACTTTTAAATGTCCATTAATGAAAAAACAAAGCAAAAACATAGCATGATTAAAAGCTTTTCTGAGACATCACCAACCACATTTATTGGCATCTCTGATGGATGTGTAAAAAAATGTTCAAATATTGATTGTAGCTTAAACTGAAACATGTAGAAACAAAGTTCAACTTTTAAAATTAGCTCACGTGTTTAGTGGGGGGAAAACTTAGTTTAAAAATAGATTTTTTTTTTAACAAAACCACTAGTGGCACCTCTATCATTAGGTGTATCAAACTCCATACCAGCCTACAGGATTAGGGTCTTTTTCCAGTATAATATCAAGGAGTCAAAATAAATGTCCCTTTTGGAAAAAGTCAAATCATCGAACAATTTTTTAAATCTACACTTTTTTCAGAAGATTAAAATACTGTGAAATGTACATATAAATGTATGTTTGATTAAACTATGTGACTTCTTTGTGACTTTCTGCTGGTTAATATTCATTGGAGTCTTGAAATATGTGATCAAGTCTTAGAAATTATCAAGTTTAAATAACCAGTTTTTTAAAGGGCCAAAAAGTATCATCTAAAAAAACCCAAACTAAAACAAAGAAGCATTATTTTAAGGGTTCGATCAGAGAATAATAGATATTTATTTAGTTAGATAAAACAAGAGAAGCCATCTGTTGTCACACTTATAAAAACAAAGCCTCTTCTGTGTATCGAAAGATTCACAAAAATCTGTCCCATTTCACATTTACTTCATTTAAAAAAATTAATCTTGTCTCAATAATAATACAAAAGTTTGTCCCTCTCAAAACTGACTCTCTTCAATTTGCACTCAAAGTTTTAGTTTTAAATCCTGGCCTGACTTTAGTCCGATTTAAATAATTTATGAAATTATTTCTCTGTTTATTTGTATTTGTTACATATGTAGGGTTTTGCTTTTATAAGAATAAAAGGCAATGCATGAACAGCTTCCATGTCTTTTTTTATTTCAATTCTTACTTGGTGTGAAAATGTTTTAAAGTTCACTTCAAAGAAGTTTTTCAGACTCCTGAAAAACCGTCCCTATTTTACCAATTTCCATCGTTTTATGTGACACGAATGTTACATAAGGAGATGACATCATTGTGGAGTCAGACTCCTCTGCGGAGTCGGAGTAAAAACAGCCACCCCTCACGGTCGGTGTCTCCACCCTCAGCTGTCAGGAGAGCTGTAGTTTGTAATGAGAACATGCGATGAGACAACTGTGCCTCCTCATCCATTTGCCTGAGTTCAAATGTGTTTTGGTCCTGACTATATTCACCTCAACAGCCTCATTTTGTCAACATCTCACTCTACAGATCTCATTTGTCCCGATGCCCCGGAGGGCGACATCCACTGCTTTTCCCTGTATCTCTGCCGTTGTTTGCTTTTTCGTGGTTTAAGCTGAATTTTGATGAAGCCAGAGCAACACTTATTTTAGCGAAAAGGTGTTCCATCTTGTGCATCGATGCCTTGTAGGTATAATGGAGAACATAATTCAGAATGAAACAGATGTTTTCACTTCTTTCAGGAGTAATTTATTTTTTTGGGAAAATGTCTGTCTGATTTAACATGAAATTTAGAAAATATCCAGTTATTTTTTACTATGTAAGAATAATAAATAAATACATGGGGTCCAATACAATTCAATATGTTTTAATGGCTACTTTGTTGTTGACAATGAAACCATAATATTTTAGACCCTTTAAAAATTCTGCTACATTTATGTTAAGCCTATAAGTAGAGTCTCAAATATACAATTTAGGAAAACATTTATTTATAGCTCCTTTGAACATTTACATGATATAAGCATACAAAATGAGTCTCACTTCAGAATTAAATTTTCAACAAAATCTTAAGTGCCACACAAGGAGCTATTATTTTGTCCACCATAGACGGTGAGGGAGGTTAAAAGAAGAAAAAAAAAACACATCCCAGTAGAAGTCGCTAACCTCGACTGAGACTTTAACTAGAACTGTCTGTTCTGCTGAGATGAATATCCTTGAGCTTTTCAGAAATGTTCCTCACATCTACTGTTAGCATAGCGGAGGATCTGAGGTGATGAAAGCCTGTTTTTCTTCCAAAGAACCTGGAAATCTTTAGAGTGCCATTCATTATAAAATCTTCTAAAAATCAGGACATTTTAAATGAAATCTGGCAGCCGCTGTCAGAATATCGAAAATGAGTTGTGATTGGCTCTTTCAGCAGAGTCATGATATGAACTCAAAAGCCAAAATAACACACAATCAACCTTCTTCCAAGGTCATTTCAGTCTTCAAATGTCTTCAGAAATCTTGTGGAAACCCTTCAAATTATCTGACAAGAGGCAGCTACATTAGTTTTGGTACCATTGTTTAAAAAAATACTCAAATTGAGTTATATTTCAGTATGATCTACTGCAGCAGTGAAAGACACACTTTTCTAAAAAAGTGTGGAGATACTGTACAGTCCATAGATGTGAAACATACAGAGCAAGTGACATCTAAGCACAGAGCTTCATTAATAGCCGAGTACATGCTTGCAATGTCATGTGATAAATCATGTCAAAAACTATTCAAACTTGTACACCACATAATGGGTTTGCAAGTTTGAAGTTGTTGGTTCTTCAAACACAATCAAACAGAGTAGTCTATTGTGCAAAAAAACAAAAAAAAACCCAGAAAAACTCAGCAGATGCCATAACCTTAATTATGCACCACATAAAAAATAGCTTTTTATGTATTGTAGTCCATTATGAGATTGTGGGCGGTTTAAAAAAAAAAAGTTATTTCAGAAATCCGCTCTTGCTTGTTACACTTTGTGGCAACGTGGATCAATAGAAGCAAACTTAAGAGTCGGGTTTTATTGGTTTTAGATCAATAAATGTCCCAGTCATAGGCATTGCCAATTAAAATGGGCCAAAATGTCAAAAACCTCAGGAAGTGGAACCATTCTCGGATTTTAACCCCAATGACGCATATTACATTCTGACCTCAGTTTACTGAACATGAGAGGTTTAAAGAATATATATATCAAATGATTCAGTGAATGTGGAAAAAAAATCAATTGGATTCAGGAATCCTTCTGAAAAGCAACATTTCTGACTATGACCAGCTGTCTGAAAACTAAAGTAACTTACTTCTCATCTGGTTTAATACATATAATAATAATAATAATAATAATTAATAATAATAATTGTTATTATTATTATTATTATTATTATTATTTAATAATAATTATTATTAATAATAATAAATCTGTCTTTCTCTGCTAAACAAATGTATGTGTGGCCACTCAGCTAAAACAATGTAATGTTATTTCTGCTAAGGTCACAAACATCTTTTTGTTTTCTGATAGAATGAATCCAGGATTCCTCAAAGTTAAAGGTAACACATTGCAATCTTTCTGGAATAACTTGCATATTTAATTGCAGTACAATTTTGTGGCATGGTTTTGCAGTCAGAACTTATCAGCATAACTTAGAAGAAAAAGGTTCCTTCAAGTTTTTTTTGCTTTTTTTTACCATTACCTTTTGTTTGCAGTTATTTTTCCTTTCAGTCTTTATTTAATTGACAATGCCTTATGCAAACTGACCCAGGAAACACTAAATAGAAAGTAAAAACGTATATGTAAAATAAAATAAAAAGTAAAAGAGTGACTTAACTCAACAACCATTAAATAACTCTGAAAACATTAAAATATAAAATGGTTTCTGTGCTCGGTTGTTTCTGAGGAAACACGTTTCCCCTGTCCTCAGTTTTTTGTCCTGAAAAGCTTATAAATGGATGGAGTCTTAGCGACCGCAGCTCTCGACACATTTCAGTGAACCTCATCTTCCGGAGGTGTCCATCAAACCCTTGAGCTGGAGCAGCTTCCCACTTCCAATTTTAAAAAAAGTCTGCTTCAATCGCCCCTTTTTTCTCACTTCTTACTGCGGTCTCTCTGCTCCTTATGGAAGTTTTAGACATTTATGTGGCAAGCGCGGATGCAATGCCAACATTTCGGGAGAAAATCGCCAAGTTTTGAGTATAAAAACAAATAACAGCTTGACATTTGCTTAAATCCATTGCAAAACGTTTGTACGAGCCCAAATGTTCTGATTACGACTGAGAATACGAAGCTAAGATAATGAAGTTACTGGAATGGACTTTGAACCTTTATATGTCTGTTACAATTGGATTTTTGAAAGCTTTTATGCTTGTCAAATAAAATGTGATTGACTGATCAGAAGCAAACAACTAACTTCCTGTCAATCTGCACAGATTTTCTTTTACTTCCTGTTGTCATTTCTTGTATGTCCCTGTTTTCCATCTTGTGTCCAATGCTGCCCCTTTTTAAAAATGCTTATTTTGGAAAATGATAAATATAACATGTGAACATTTCTTAAGCCTGTTCTAGAAAATAATATCCATGAGATAGTGAGTGACTCTTTACTTTAAGCAGATAAAATGCAGAATATTAAAACTTGATGGAGCTCAACTTGGATTATAAGCATGTTTCTTAGCCTCTCATCCATCAACACTGATGCTCTAAAACTGCTTTGCTTTTAGCGGGTATAAAGGAAAGAACAGATTTCACTGTGGCCGGAGAGGAGTTCATGGCGACCAAAAGCCTGTAGGAATGACTAAAACCTTTTGAGTTGCATTGTTTAATTTTAGATACATTAATCAATTGCCAAAATAGAGGAATGCATTTTTTCCGTTGATCGAATCTGATTGGTGAAATAATATAGGTGAAATCCTAAAAAGATTTTATTTTTCTGTTAAGTATTTCCTCGCTTTTTTGGTCTGCAAACATGTAAACCAACAAGTGATTTAGTAAACTTTGAGTTTAATAAAAGACAAAATATGGTAGACATAGGCTTTGAAGTGTGAATAGGGATGTTCTTGTAATATCATCGTTTTTCTTCCATTTCTTTCATTTCTGACATTTTCATAGAGTAAATAAGAAAAATAGGACTGTTTAATCTCCACTCTGATTAAGTGGAAGTGCCTTATTATTTGTTTATGAACCGCTTAGTTGACTCGGCAAGCTGCTCCACACCATCCACCTTCACTTGACTTTAAACATGATTAGAGAACAATACTCTAGTGTGTCAGTTTTTATGGTCTTGCTCTGCTGATCAGTTTTTTTTCCTATTTATTCACATTTATATTCATATTGTCAAACCCACTAAGTCATTTTTTTTTCAGTTTGTTTTTAAAAACGACAATTCAGGATAAAAAACATGTTCTACTTGGTCTGACAGTATGAATGTAAGAGAGACATCCTTTTAAATAAAATGAATATTGACCTCAAACAAATTTATTAGCAGCTTTTTTCTTCACTAGTCAACATATGTTGGTGTGAAAATGTCTTTGAGATTATTCCAGCTCACACAAATCAAACGTCTTAACATTTGATTATTTCTATACGTGGATTTTATTCTTGAAATTAAACGACAGTGTTTCCAAAAACCTTACTCAGTCTAATTTACACAATTGTTTTACTTACTGTTGCTGCAGAGAGAAATTAAGTATTGCCAACTTATATCTAGACAAAATCTGATGGAAAAAGCCAGCGACTGGTCATCATTAAGCCCCGCAGTCATTGGTCAGAGAGAGGTCAGGAGGTGAGGAGCTCTGATTGGCTGATTTCGGTTATTTAATAAGGAGCACCCCCCCCTGCTGTGATCATCTCAGCCTCTGTGTAACTGGGTCAAGATTGCTGCACTTCAATTATGCATGAAGTTAGCCTTGTTAATGCTGCAGCCAGACAGCTCTGTGAACTCTGAGGAGAACGACTCGCAGGCTCACGCCATCGTCTGCTGCCGTGTTCCACCGCATTTACATGAACTCTGAGTCTGTGGCAGCTGTGTTTGCACGAATCCTTTTCCCTCTCATTAGAGTCAGATTTACTATTTTATCTCAGAGAGAATACGTGTCTAGGTGTGTGTCGCTGCACGTGTTACACCGAAAGGCGCAGTAGAAATCAGTGAGAATAAATTAAAGCGGCCTGAAAACTGCATTTTTAATTAGCATGCATAAATTATTTTTTTCCGCAGTACATCACTTGAGGGTGTATAATCAAGTGAGTTGGTGACAATAATCCATAAAGAAAATGTTTTTACAAGGACAAAACTCTATTGGCTGAAATAGGTTGACCAACCTTCTGATCTTGAGCCTGGAACAATTGATTTACACAAATAATTTTCACTTACTGAAGTGGAGGGTTTGTGGTCTGCCACCTCTATGGATAAGATGCTGCTTTGGCTAAGTCTGTGGCCCCAGGAGGCCATTTGTAGTGACCTGCAAACACAAAGCTTTGTACAGCTAACACCCTACGTGTCTTTGGCTACACAGTCTTGAGGAAAGTTGGGTTAATGTCTGGGCTTTATTGCGATAGCGTTTGTTCATCTTTTTTTCTTTTTTTTCTTCTTTCTAACCATTCAAAAGTAGATTTTTCTACCGTTTTTGTCATACTGATGAATCAGTTTGCGCCAAGCTTCAGTTGTCAGACAGATGGAGAAACATCTTAATCCAGACTACTTTAGCATACAGCAACAATTCATGGTGGATGAATTGCTGCAAGGTACCCAGGTCTTGTGGTAGGAAAATACACAATTTCTCATCTTTCCTCTTCTACTGCGCTTGGCAATTGGTATGATGTGTTTATACTGATATGTTTTCTCCAAACACGGCGGTGTACATTATGGATAAAATGTGTTTGTCTCATTTCTCTTAGAGACATTCTACCAGAAGTCTTTGCGAGTGGAAAGACTGTTGGCTTTGACCAAATCATGCTGCATCCTTGGCTCAGATTTTCCTGGCACTTCCACTACTTGGAAGACAACGCATCTGCCTTCAGTGTTTTGAATTTTTTTGTAGAATGATGGTCTTCAAATAGATTAGAAATGGTCTTGTAATCCTTCTTAGATTGATGGGCAACAACAGTTAGCACACAACTGCAAGCTCCCAAGCAGCAAACTGGCAAAAGTCTTGACCTTAGTGAGATACACACTGTTGATGAACTCCTGGGATCTACTTGCTCTCTTAAATGTTTAAGAGATAACAGTTTTCCTATGATAGTCTTGACAATCATACAAAGTTTACTGAGTGATGTCTCTTGGGGTTAGAAATCAGGATTCTTCCTTCATTTTTCCGACATGTTTCTCCAGCTTCAGCCCGTTTCTCCATGCCTGTCAGCCTGTCAGAGACATTTCTTTGTCGCAGCAGGAAACAACGTGAAGAAACGTGGAAGGGGTGTGTTTGTGTACCACAAATTCAAAATAATGAGTCAAAGGGAGCTTAAAGCGCTCAGCGGGAGTCCAGTCCTTCCATTAACACTGGATGTTAAAATAGCCTCTTGTCATTGTTGCCAGATTGTTGTTCAGAGCTTTCAGATCTGGCCCTCCTCTCCGTCAGTGACGGCTATGAGGCAAACTCTCACCCACATAACCCCCAGCTCCTGACACTCCCACTCTATCTGGTCCAGCTGAGAGAATGATCTGATGAAAAGTTCGCTGACTGTGTTTTTTTTCCCCTGCCTGCAGTGTGTGTTGGCCTAGGCGGTGAGGTAATTGTGTGTGTGTGTTTGAAGATGATTGACAGCCATGAGTCTGTGATGGATGTAGTGATGGCAGGTGTGAGTCAGCAGATGGGTATCTCTGTGTGATTGTTTGGCCTAGAGAGTTTCACTACCACTATGTCTATCAGGTTGAATACACTTTTTATCTTCCTCTCACTCTGCTGGCGTGTGTGCGTGTGCGGGTGTGTGTGTGTCCTGCTCCTTTGGGGTTTCTGGGCTGTAGACAGTAATGGGTCAGCTCATTTCCCTCCCCACTTAACAGCTCCCCTTACCCCGCTCTGAATCCTTGTTACAGTCATTCAGCTGATACTTATTACACTTTTACACTTATTAGTAAGGCTAATTCGCCACGTTCGTGTGTGCGTGTATACATGTGTGGTAGTGTTTCCAGCCAGTCTGCTCTATCTAAGGACTTCTCATGCATTGCTCTTAGAGGGCTTTCAGCTTTCCCTGTAGAATCCCATAGATGTGTAATCCTTTAAACTCCAAAATGAGTTTCTGTCGCTCGTGTCAGTTAAGCAATGTGACTAATAGGACTCAAGGAAACCTTAAGGAGTTTCATTTGACTCTGCGGAAGTGCTGCAGATATTTGTTTGGCCTTTAGGAGGGTCACAGAGGAATCCGTTCTCAAGGTAAATGGTTCGAGACGAGCTAGCACTGCAAGAAGCGTCGCTTTAAGTGGCAGAAGGCTCCATGCTGACTCTTTGGTTTGCATTGATTGGCCACTAAGGGTAAAGGGAAACAAGGTGATGTGACACGATAGAATATTATATGGTAAATTGCATTATCCTGTTGGGAAATTTGGATCAGGCCTAAATGGTGGACGTACACAAAACGTGATGATCAAAGTGCAGACTAAAGTTGTGAAGGTTTTAGTTAAACTTCTTTTGCAACTTGACACATTCTTCATGAAAACCATCACTGAATGAACCTCAAAGGTGTCTTCTCACATTTACTGCATCATTGATTTGACTAAAACTTCAACCTTTAGGTCTTTACTGGATGCACACACAGTGACTAGCAAAAGTCTTCATACCTAGTAAAATCCTTTACATTTTGCAAAATTGAAAAAACCTAACTTTTACTTCTTCTTCTTCAAAGTGAAACATTTTGAACTCATTTAAATTGGATAGAACTGGCTTGTAAAAAAAAGAAAATAAAATCTGTTACATATCTTGACACAGATTTTTCAGCTGGATTTAGGTTTGGACTATGACAGGGCCATTCTAACACAGAGATATTCTTTGGTCTAAATTATTCAACTATAACTCCAGCTGCATGTTTAGGGTTGCTGTCCTACTGAAAGTGAACTTATTGCTCAGCCTTAAGTCTTTTGGATCCTCTAATGGGTTTCCATCCACCTTGGCACAAGCCAAAATCTTTCTCATTAGATAAATCACCTTCTTTCTTGTGCTTGCCTTACGTTCCTCGTTATTTAAAATACTAGACAGATAATGCGCTTATGCATATGATCCTGGGCTTGGTTTAATTTCGCATTGCTTGATCTAATTTGGTCTGAAGTCAGAGAATAAGTCAGTGGCACTTAGTTCAAACCTGAATAGTGGAAATATTTAATCTCTTTTTTCATTATTTATTTTTGCTGATGATTGGAGAATGGAGAAAATGAAAATACACAAATACACCTAAAAACAGGGAAGCCTTCTGGGTTGCATCCGTCTCTCCATTTTGTGTTCCGATTGATAATCCGAATGACCAGCATACTAAATAGACACCACAGTGGATCAATCTTTGCATCACCAGACTTTTTACAGGGCACCAGCATTTATTGAACAAAGTCAGATAACCCATTTAGCTCCAGAAAAAGATTTGGTCAAAACTGATTGTTTTTTTGTTCTGATTTTTAAGTTTTTATTTCCAGAGGTGCTAGTTAAACATATCTCATGACTTCTGTAATTCCAACAAATTGCTCTTTTTTCTTTTCATGTTCTCTTGCTCAACTATCGCCGCTCTTCCCTCACTTGGTTTGGTTTGGAAAACTACAGGTAAGCAAATCAAACCCACCTTCCTCTCTCCAGTTACCTGTGTGTGCTGTGCTCAAAAGACAGAGGCAAATTAATAATTGTATTTTTGGAAATATTGATTTCGCGATCGAAGAGCAGTAGCTCATTTTGAACTTTTTGCTGTATTTAATGTTCGGTGCTTTACTTACTGCTGTTGAGGACTTGTGAAGAGGGGTAATTAATGATTTTGGTATGAAGCACAGACTCCGGGTTAAAGTAAGCACTCAGAAGGAGCCAGAAGTTTAATTTGAAAGAGGAAAACTGAGTGTGTGTTGCAGAGCCTTTGAGTTGGTTCATGTAGTTAAAAACTCTAATTTATGTGGAACGTTTAGTCAAACAAAAGAGCGAATCGTATTGAGATGTTAATTTGTTGGCTCCTGCTGGAGAATTGATGCGTGCTGTGCTGTAACTTTTTGACAATTTAGAAAAATGTGTTCACAGCGAATAGCTGCTCAATTGGTCATTTTGATAACGTAGCCTCTTCTGGCTTTAATGATTTTAAAAAAAAATGAACATTCTTTCTTTTTGATTGACTTTCTCTCTGACCTTTCTCCTCTCAACTTTCTTAGCATTAATATGAACTCCACTGCAGACAGTAATCCTTGTACTTCAGACTGAGTACCTGCATGAACTACTGAAGATTTTTTTGTGCAAAAAAACAATACTTTCCTGTTGGATTTGGATTAAAAACTTTTAATCTTGTTTTCAGAGCTGGCAGCTTAATGTGAGCACTGTTCATAGTTTTACTCAGACACATCTGTTTTCTATAGTCTATGTATAAGGAAGGGAGATTTGCGTTGCTCTGTTGGAAGTCCGATTAAGAATTTTGAAATGCGCTCCATCTGGAGAAAATCTGATTTACGTTGACTAAACAAGAAAGTGTTTCCTATGATTTTTGACAAACACAACTTAGTTTGAAGAATATATTGAAGTAATTTACACTCTGTTTTATATGCTGCTCTCCTCTGTCTTCCATGTTAGGAATCACCACTCGACATACAACAGAGACGTACTGTTTCAGTCCTCAAATCATTGTCAGCTGAAAATCTAAAAAAGTGGGGAACTTCTTTCGCATTTTTCATGCTGAGATAAGTGAATCTTCTTTGTTGCAGACAGAGCATCTGCATAGTACAGCATGAGCTTACGAACCATGATTTATCATGAATATCCAATATATCAGCATGTCCAACAAAGGCTAAGTCGTCTGGCTTAGCTGGAGATCCAAATGCACCATTAGATACTGTACATCTGAAGGCAGTGGTACAGCATCAATTACGTAACGCACAGATCTTCCCATTCCCATCCTAACATGCAGTTGTGTGATGGTGGTATTACAAACAATCCTGGTCTGTTTTTGACAGACTAAGAGAAAGATGCTGGATTCAAACTGCTGCCTGAAAACTTAGTTTTCCAGCAACCAATACAAACCTGGTACTGTGTGAATTGGTGTGAAGAGTATGGGTTGTTTTTTTTTTATTTTAAATTTTTTATCCATGGTGAGATAAATGGCTCAGTGGGACTGGTAAATCATAGATCAGTTTTGGTTGCATGGAGTGGTGCTTGTCTGATGGGAGTGCAATGAAGTCAGTCTTGCTTCAAATTCTCAGATAACCAAACAGTGTCTTGGTCTGCTTGGAGTGGATAAGCCATGACCACTGCTACCACGGTCTGCCTTGTATGATCCTGAAACTCTGCTTCACCTTTAGTAAACCACAATGATCTTCCTTTGAAAGTTGTTCAACTTGAATATGTATATGACATCATGTTTAGCATAAACAGACCATTGTATAAGAATATAATTGCTTTAAAATTTCTGATTTGTCCCCAACAAACACTTCATTTGTCTGGGGGGGGGGGGGACAAAACATTGCACTGATCCTGGTCACACTCTGACTCACTTTCAATATGCCTGTCACCTTTATATTTGTCAGTGTTCTCTCTCCTTGATCTCCTTTTATGAAAACATCCTGATCTCACTGCTGTCATTCTCCTTCCAGCTCTCTCTCTTAGTTTCAATCTTTCTGTCATCTAATTTTAGTTCCCTCACCATCTCCCTCTGTATTTCCTTGGCTCTGCATCCTAAATGACACATGCTGTGATGGGGACGAGTAGATTAAAAAGAAGAAAGTCGGCCAGTGGAGCTGCTCACCGTGCCAACCACACTAGCTCTTGGAAGGAATAACAGTCTCAGTCATTTTGGCAGTCGTCAGAAGTTGCGTTTGCTTTGAGTGGATGTCTGATCGTGCCAATCATTCCGATGCTGTAAAAAAAATTCAACCTTTAGCTCTGTGGAAAGTTGTTAGAATTGATTTTAATAAAGGTATGTTTGATATAGCCCTTTTGAAATCCTTTTAATTTCAGAAATGGTTTGCTTCGGGTCTGTGCAGAAACCTTTCTCATGCTGTGATGAGGTTTAGAACGAGGGATTACGCTGAGATTTTAGGCTCAATGAGATCAGGAGTAAAACATGAAGCCTCTGTCTTCGTCCCAGACAGAGTTTTATGTTTTATATCAGAATACTTAATAAGGTCTCAATATTTCTGGTTAAAGGATTCACTCTAACTGTGTCTCACTTCACTGTTTAATTTCTCACTCTCATTTCCATCCCTACGTTATTCTTTTATTCTTATTTTCATTCTTCATATAATAGATAGCAACTACAGCTCTGTGCTTTAAAAATAACTGACATTGATTTTGTCATTGATTTTGACCACACTGATTTTGTTGTTTTGCCTTTTAATAATTTATCCAGTGTTCCTGTTTCATGGAGGCGTGATTGTGCCATCTATAGTTACAATATTTTTTCAAAATAAAAACTGGGTGTTGATTTTTTTTTTTTTCACAGTATGAAAATTCTACATACAGACTAATACATACAGTAATATTCAATGAATTAGAATATCTGTTCTTACCAAATTAAAAGTGCCTACTGAAGATAACCTATAATAGTTCTAGAATAGATACATAACACTAACATCAAGACTGTTATATAGCTTTTTCAAAGCCAGTATGTAGAATTTTATATATTTATATTGTAAATATTTTATGTCTTGATTTACTTTTAATGAGGAGTGCAGGATCATAATACGATTTACATATTTCTAACAATGTCTCAGAAATATTTGCTTCAGAACTGTACAATACCTTTGAAATGAATATTAATATATTGTAGCAGTCTGTATTACAGCAAATCTGAAGAAGCCTCTGACTGAAGATGCTCTGTTTTCCCAAGACGGTCTCATGAAGAGGATTGTCGATAATTTTCTTGATTGTATGAAAAATATGATTTGGAGTTATCAATTCTCGCAAAACAAACTCACAAAAAGTAAGTGAAAAGTTTTTTTTGAAAAAAACAAAAACAAACATATTTGACTCTGAACTTGCAGAGGTCAGAGTCCAATGAACTCTGAACTGCTCTACAGATTTAGAGCTTCTAGTTGCTTCTAGTTTTGCAGTGGCATGTTTTTGGTTGTTTTTGTCAATTTTATTACTAAGTATTTCCTATATTTTATTTTTTTATTAAATATGCATGGTGTCCTCTTGAAAGAGTAATATGCAACAATGTTGATCTCTGTACATGTGCATTAAGTTGGATATTTGCTCCTAGAGACCTGTCAATACACTTGAAGGGTGCTCAGTGAATCTACATGGCTGCTCTGACTCCACATGTCCTCCTTCTGCGTCTCAGATAAACAGCGGGGACTCTTCAATCATTCAGCCGGCCAACTGAATCATTTACAAGGTTAATATAAACTCAAATCGTTCACCCGTGGCCTGTCCCTCACAGCGCCTTTCTTCCCGCTTTTCGTTCTGCCTCGTTAGGGACGTTGGGGTTTGCCTTTAAGAATTTCTATCATCGGGGAGAGAAAAGCAGCTGCGCTTTACATGCGAGTTGGAATATTTTGACATGCAAACATCCCTGCGACAAAAATGCTGTGACGGTCTGTTTTCTGTTCCATTAACTGATCCGAATTGTGTAGTTATGCTGATGAAATGCTTCTCTCGGGCTATGTGGTCTATTTACACAGCTGGAGTTGAGCTTTATGTGTCTCTTTTTGAGCTCTTTGAACACACACAGAAGCAAATATTCAGGAGAAATGTCGCTAGTTCCACAACCCTTCTTTGTCTCCGTGCCGCAGTAAAATCAGTCCTGCAGTTTGACACTTAGGCCCTGTTTACATGACAATGATACAACAAAAATGGAATTTTAGTTCCATTTCTTTTAACATGAAGACATTCTAATTACAATCTTTGTTTACACAGTAACGGTACACATCAAAAAGGTGTAATGCCCTCACCAAACCTTGGAGCTAGGTTCTTTGAAACTAAGTGTAACTAACATGTATTTAAAAAAAAGAAGAAAAAGTTCTACTTGAAGTCATGTCGATTCGCGTTTCCCCATCAGGTACCGTTCCCCCAGATATTGGGGGAAACACGCACTATGTGCGTCTGACTAGGGTGCAGTTGGAAAAAAGTGGAATAACGTTGCTGAAACACTTTGTTTGAGCTTTCACGGCTTCCGTAGTTCTCTAGATAAGAGCGCTGAACAAGCGCATGTGTATTTTGCCACCTGGGCTGTGCGGAGCGGAGAAGAGACGCTGAGGGAACCGTATCTGATGGGGAAACACGAATTGTAGTAACACCACCTTTGTCAGTTGTTTCTTCTTCTGTGGATTGTAGGAAGCAGCTATGTTTTGCGTCATACTATGCATGAGCTAGGGATTCCCTGACAGAAAAGATCCATTTATTCTGTTTACAAGACAACAGACACCGGTAAGTTTTAGAATTATTGCACTCTGGAACCCGTTCTCAAACTGTGCTGTTGTCAGAGGAAACTTTCAGGGGTTTCATGTAAATGTACAGTACGAACAAAACAAAACTCTTCCATTTTCACCAGAAAGGTAAATGAAGGGCCTTAATTGATGCCCTTTTCATACTTATTATTTTTACACATTTTGTTCTTTACATGAAACAGATAAATAAGATCATTCTTTTTTGTTTTTAAGGTGCAAATAAGATAGGGCACCATGTTTAGTATGTAATGTTACTGTAACTAACAAGTTCCAATGAGCATATTTGTTAGCAGTTTAAATATTTTCTGTGAGCTTTGATGCCAAATACCTTTTAAATCAGGAATTGAGCAGAATATATTATATTCTGTATATCAGATTTTCTTCGTGGATCAGTGTTTAAATTGTAACATATTGATATTAGAGTAGTAAAAAAGAGAATCATATTGACCAAATTCAGGAAAATTAACTTCCCTTCTGCAGTTTTGTTTTAGTATTTCACCATCTTGGTAAACAACATTATATTCAATGTCCAACAGATGTTCATACGCTGCTGCTGCTGCATTATACGCAGTTTTGCACAGTAAGACTGACAGACCTGGATTTCACTTTCCACTCACGCACGCAGTTTTACGTATCGTTTTCTCAGTCTCTCAAGCCGCACGCATGACGTTTTATTTTACCCCACATCTCCCTTTAGAGATAACGGTGACAATGTTCTCATCTGCTGGTCATACACATTATTTGTCGGCCTGCGCCCGAGAAGCTGCAGGGCTTCCCAAGCCGTGACGAGCCCCATGGCGCCTCGACGTGAGAGTAATGCGAGTGGAAATTCACCCTTTCACTTACCAGCAGGGCTCACGTTCTCTCAAGCCTCCAAGCTATGAAATAAATATGAGAGACGAGGAAAGAGCATAATGAAGCCTCAGCGCCAGTCCACACAGAGAGGGCTGATTGATGCTGAGGCGATGGCAGCAGAATGGAATGAAGTGAGAAGGGATAGATGGACGAGTGGCCAGAGGAGGAAACATGGCTGAAGATCCACAGAGAAGAAAAAAAAAGGGAGGGAGGGAGACAGGACTGATGTTTGAATAGCGAAGGGCAGGGAAAACATCAGAATAAGATGACTGGTTTTCAGGAAGGAAGAGGAAAAAAGTTAGCTTCAAAATTTTCAGCAGTCAGATATGCATTTTGATTTATTGCTTCGCAATCAAACAATTTCTTAGATTCAATTTGCTCAAACTTGTGGTCTTCATGTTGATTATTAAAGTGGAGCAACTAGCTATTTTCAGCACAGGTGATAAATGAAATATGACCGTGTATGTTAACAATAATTCCAGTCATTTGGCATGTAATACAAGAGGTTAATGAGGAAAAGAAATGCTCCAACATCCGTCTATGGGCTGTATGATCCAGCTGTTAGACAGCTTTAGCTCTAGAATACCTTTAGCATGCAGAGGAACATGATGTGCTCAATGACCGGTTGACACTGTGGCTGCAAAACAAGCCCAAATCATCAACCCTCCACCACCGTGCTGAGCAATTACAGTGAACTACTTTGGCAATATTCCATGTCTTGTTTTCTCCAAATTCCTGTTTGCTATAATCTGAATGTTTTATAGTCCATTCAGATATTCAAGCCTTTCTTGTTAAGTGCTTTTTAAATTATTCTCTTATGAACTTGTAAAGCTTCATTCAAAATCTAACATAACTAATGTGCAGAAATTAGAGTTTAAAAGAAAAGGAAGAAATGTTTCATTTCTGGCAAGAGAACAATGTTAATCTTAATGAAAGATGCATAAAAACAATAACAGAATGAGGCGACAGTTTTTGTGGGTGTTTTTTTGATTACTTTTTGCTTACTTATACAGTATGTGACCATTGTGAACTATCTTACTGAAGTATAACTGTAAATGAATAGATAGTGTTTTTAACGTTTGGAGTAAAATTGTTCTGTTTTCTTTTCTCCACAGAAACGGCTTCAAAGCTTCAAAAAATTTTTTATTTTTCTCTAACCAGCCTCCATACTAGGCCCAAAAACCCCACTTTATTTACAGTTTCAGTTCCTGGAAGTCAGCCTTTTGTCTCTCCTTTCTGCAGTAAAGGTATTTTAATTGAAAAGGATTAGTGTCGGCTCGCCCTCAGCTCTGTGTTGGGCTGCGTCATGCGGGGGGGAAAGTCACAGTGGGGTGAGATGGGATTTTCAGTGTGTGAGGAGGGTTCAGGGCTGCCAGTTAATTTCATCACTCCGTGTGTGTTTGCGTGGGGGCGCGTGTGCGCGCGTGTGAGAGCTAAATGGCAATCACACTGGCACTAATGGTTCCTTTAAGGCGTGAACTCTGCAGAACTGACATCGCCGTTCAAACACACACACATTCATCAAAGCCTTATTAAGCAGAAGGCTCCATATAAAAAGGCCCACACTGATGACTCCCATGGAAGAGCAATTTAAAAAAAAAAGTCTGTTTTGAGTTAATTAAGGGACTGAATCATCTTTTTCTCCACCTCCTGCTCCTTGTTGTTTTCTTATCTTGTTGGGGAGGTGCTTTTTTTTTTTTTTTTTTATCCCTGGAGGCTCCTTTTAGCTCTTTTCGCTGACAGATGAGCTCTGACTCTGACACTGCTGCTCAGCATCCTCCCCAAAGCTTAGTGATTCTGTGTCATACGATCATCATATCATATCAAACAAATAGTCTGCTGTTGTTGTTGAGCGATGCTAAGTGCTTGGATGTTAATGCGATGATTCAGAATGGGGATGTCGTTTTTCTAAATGGATTTCAGCCGCATTAACAAGTGCAGCTGTAATAAAATAATAGCGTTGCTCTCACTAATGTTGTTCTAATTAAACACAAATCTACAGGACTCATTAAAGTTGGAGTGAACTCTGCTCTGTGTCGTGGGAGCCTGCGGGCTGTTTTTAGATTCCAAGTACTAAAACAAGAGGACGAAAGTCGACCTGTTAGCTAAGAAGCTGCTCTGCTGGTTTGCTTATCTGTGTCGTTTCTGTTTTACACTTAATTTGGGCTATGTTAAAAACAGCTGACTGAAGAGACTGGATGTGTTTGATTCAGCTGTATGTATATATATATATATATATATATATATATATATATATATATATATATACAGTATATAATTCTTGGCTTGCAGCCTTATCCCTTAAAGCATATGCCCCAAATCCGGCCAGCCATAGCTTTTTATGTTGCCCTCTAAATTCTAGACTAAACACTTAGTATGCTTAAATATCATTTTATCAATCAGTTTTTACCTGTTTACTGCCAATTTGTATCAATCAATCCCTCCAGTTTCTTGCAAAGTATCGTGGAAATTTATGAAAAATCAACAACTCCCAACTCTTTTTTGCGCTAATACATGATTGGGGATTCATTGCAAATTTTTCTCAAAAGATGCTCAGAACTTTCTTGCTTGTACTAAACAGCTGCCTCAGCCTTAATTGATGTCAGATTATAGTCCATGATCTGTACAGCGGGTAATAAAAGTCGCATTTACTGACTTCAATGAGCACAAATATTGAGAATATTTCCAAATTAGTACCATAAACACTTTGATTTTTATTGCAAAAAAATCACAAAACAATTGGGATATCCTGGAGGGACTGAAAATATGTTCAATGTTTTTCAATTTTAAGAAGTCATTAATATTGTAACATTTTATGAATGTGTTTTATCAATACGTTCTAGCACAACCGGCCCTTTAAGAGCATTCATGATCTTAATTTGGCCCAAAACGAAAATGAGTTTGACACCCTTGCCTCAAAGGGGCAGTATAAAATATTTTTCAGGCACATATTGACATAATATGTCGCAGTCAAGTAACTATGTTGCCTTCAGTTTATGTAGACATTGAGTATATATTAAACATGACTTAAAACAAATTTGTCTTCACCATTTAATGCCTTGAAATTAGACCTCTGTCTCTTTAAGAAGCTCCTGTTCTTTCCGACATGCCGCCTTCAGCACATCATCACAATGCTTTTCCAGTAAGCCATTCACAACTCTCTTAGGAGAGTTGCACTGAAAGGTAGTTAGCACGATGAGCCAAGCAGATGTGCACTTGCATTAGGTGTTCAGTTGCTGCTGCCGCTAGTCTGGAGGAGCTGTGTAGAAGAGTCATGGGGGAGGGGAGTTCTTTAAGGTGGAAGCTCGACTGGAGGCTGGGTGCTCTTTTATGTGTTTCCCCATTTACCACAGTGCAAAGGGACTGTTCTCTGTGGCATTAAAAATGAAAAGTCGAACCAAAATGTTATCGGAAAATGTTGTAGAGAGCAGTTTTATTTTAGTCACACACATCAGGATGCGGCCTGAATTATTTAAAATGCATTGGAAACTGACAAAATTTTATTACAGGAAGCCTCATCACTGCATTTATATATTCCTAGTGCAACTTTGTTGTGAATTATTTATGGGTTCTTTATTTCCTCCTTTTTAAATGGATATAGGTTAACACTGCACACAAATTTATTAAAAATATAAATAATGAAAAAGAAAAAAGATCATCCACTTTGTAATACAGCACATTTCTTAAAATAGCTTTGGTAATCCATTCACTAAAAATGCTTCTCACTTATTACAATTCTATATCTGTGCTGGGAGTTTCAGTTGTGTTATGAAGAGAAAATTTTGGCTGCCTTACATCTCATTCATATGTATGTAACTTAAAGTCATCTTTTGCCAGCTTTTGAATGAAACATGAGAGACCCTCTCAAATCAGAAGATTTATTGTAGCAGTAACGATTCCCTCTCCCGCTGAAGGTGTTTTACTGTCTTGATGGAAAAAGCAGAATGGCTCCAGCATGTTTCAAGTGTTCATTGTTGGTTCAACTCCGTCTGCGGGACTGTTCCTACAATTTCAGCTGCCCATTTTCTCTGCGGGGCCCGGCTTGCGTAGTAAATGCGGCTCTCCAGCCGTTGAAACTCTTGGAGGGTGGAGGTCTGCGCTCACTTTGGGAGATAAAAGGAGCTTCTCAGGATTACAGAGCTGTAATCTTGACAGATGAGGAGCAGCTAGCTTTCCGTTTCGCCTTCTCTTTTATTCCCTCCCTCTATGTTATCAGGAGAATTATGAAAATGACGAGTACTGGCGCTGCCACACAGTGCAGCTGAGAGCTTCAGGAAAAGTATTGTTGCCATTTCAGGATCTCTGTATAGCCTCGTGTCTGACGTAAGGGCAGAATTTTCATTCGTTTCTCTGCACCATTTATTTTCCTTTGTTTCCTTTTCATTGTCTTCACCTCCCTTGCTGCTCATTACCTGCTTTACCTTCCATTGTGTTTTATTGTTTATTGTTCATTTTTTGACAACAGCAGCTGTTGCCAGGGCTCAGCTATATGTCACAGGATCTCTGCTAAAAATATACACCACGATAAAAGTGCACTTGAAATAGAGAGATGACCCATTCGTTTGATATTATTTCAGTCTGGCATATTTTCCCTAAACTTTCAGGCAAAGCAAAGCTGTTTGCAAACACAAACAATGGCCATATTAAATGCTTATTATCACTTATAACCCATCATAATATTTTGTTTCCAAGGCAGGTGGCACTTGCCAATCTTTGAGAGTAAAGTCCACAGGCAAAAGTTAGATTTAAGAGTAATAATGTGGTTTCCATCCTGGCTTTTAAACACTTCGCCATCTCTAAACCCCCCAGCCCCCTCCCCCGAAGAAATTTGCTTGACCAGTCTTTATGCATTACTCATTTTCAACCCTTTCACAAAATTATGATTTTGTTCAAAGTGTCTGTACTTCAATGTGTCTGGCATTAGACAATGGAGCCCCCTTGAAAAAGAATGTAATCAGTCATAAGAGGCTGGCTCCCTGGTTTAATTCAGAGCTTTGTGGTTTGAAACACACTTCTTGGAAATTGGAGTCGAAATGGCGCCTCTACCCATCTAGAGAAGTCCTACTTGATCTGAAAAAGAAAAAAAAAAGATCAGTATTGCTGTGGCAGTCCAACATTACGCTGCCTGATATGTCAATCAATTTCTTTTCCTAGTTCAGGATTAGGATTCAGATGAACAATAGAAAATTGACTATTGCAAATATGACGACTTCTTTATCATAAGGTGATTGCAGAAAGAGTTTTGTTTTGGATTTTTTGTTTGTTCACATTTTTGCTTTAACTGGACCGTCCCAATGTATAATCTCATTGTCTGGCCTTCATCAGAGCCCGAGCAAATTTTGGAGTTTTCACTTGAAAAACACACCTTTAGCCACTCTGATGAACGCAAAGCTCATTCAGATGCACTACTGTCGTCTACATCACCGCAGGCAATTTTTTTGCTAATCAATATGCATTAGTATAACTGCTAGTGTATCTATAACAATTGTAACAAGTTACAGTAATCATGCATCTTTTTGTTAGTATGAAAAATAAAAGCTTAAACCTGCCAGCCTTGTTTTTGACTGCTGAATGAATGCATTGTTGTTGCCTTTCTGTACAATGACATGAAATCTGCTGCTCTCCACTAACACACGAGCAGAAATCGACTACCACCATCTGTGTTGCATCTTTTGTTTGCTCTGAACACAGGGTGTCTTATTTTACAGTAGCATTATGTGTTTTCCTGTTTACATGCAGAATAGGAGCCTCTTACAAAGCTAATTGTCTGTAGTTTTGATGCAGGGGTAGAAGAGTGGCAGTTACTCAAAAATCTTGAAGGACTCTCATTGTTGGACCCACTCAGTAACACCTGGTGGCTTTGTGGCGCCACATTTCTCAGATCTCGGTTATTGTAGATGTTCCAAAAGACGACGACAATCAGAAGACGAGCACGAATAACTGCAGCTGTAATTCTGTTAAAGTTTCTTTATCCTGTTAAAATCTTTTTAAATAAGAAGTTGTTTTCAGTTTTGTTGGTCTTAATTTTTTAAACTGAAATCGAAAGCTCTCCTGTTGTCTTTTCTTCTCGGTCCTCTGTGTAATTGTAAATCTTATTGCTTGAACGAGTGGCTCTTTGTGTCAAGCTTTTCCCCTGAGGGCCTGACTATATACACCCTCCCTCAGAAATCATACTTTAATCTCAGAGCCTGGAGCAGCTCAATATTTAGAGTTGGCGGGAGAAATGTGATGGCGGTCGCTGAGGTGGAGAGATTAACGCTGTGAATCAACAGTGACCAAGCGTCGACGGGACAGTCATCTCAATGAGCTGTCTGGTGTCGTCTTATGTGAGGCAAGAAAATGAAGCTATCTAAAGTGACAGATGTGGAAACGAACAGAAAAGTAGGCCATGTAGGATGGGATAATTCATTTTGGTGGCAAGGCTATTACACCTAGATCAGTCATCTACTTACCTCCCTTTCAGTCAATCTACATGACATCATATTCAGAGTTTCTGTCCTGCTTTGATGACTTCAGTCCACACAGAAGTAGAAACAGAGAAGCTAAACTAAGATCTCCTGACCCACAAAGGAACTGACTGTACCTCGTGCAGCAACGACATCCTACCAAATTAACATTACAATTTCTGTTGTATTTAGCAGTCTTCATAGCCACAGTGCGTCTCTTCAGCTTGATGCATCCAACACAGTGCAACTGGAGCTGGATGAAAAATTTTGCTGCCATATGTGGCATTTTATCTGATGTGACAACAGCTATTCTAAGAGACTTTTGGAGTTTGGAGGTTTTCCCGGTGTCACTACTTAGTCTGGTGGCATTTTAAATAGACTCCTGACTTGATCAAATATGTACAGTTCTGCATTCTGAGCCGTTTCGTTAATCTGATGCTTCTGCGTGTACTGTATAAGCAAACATTTATGCTTAAGTTATTTGAATCAGTTTTGTGAACTAGCAAGCCTGACTTTAATTTGCCTCGTCTAAAAAAGACATATATATACACCAAGAAGTCATTTAACATCAGTTGGGTGTTTCTGAAACAGTTGTCCTCACAATCTTTTGCAATTTTACCAGTGTATGTACAGAATGCAGAAACTGAATGAAAACAAAATATCTGTAAGATGGACGTGCCTAAGCAACCAGGTTATCTCACCTGGTTGCTTAGTTTCATCATGGTCTAACTTATATAAAACCTCAAGTCAGGCTTTTTCAACTGGTTTTGTAAACTTTTGAGATCAAGTGTATGATTTGTGCCACATACTCGCCAATGGTTGATCCAACTGTAGTGAGTCTGGTTCTTTGTTTTTATGTTCAGATTTTATGGAGATAATGAGCATATTTGATAACAGCATCCACTTTTACAAACATTTTAAAAAAGAATGTACAAGTATGTTTTTTGTCACTTTTCTTTTGTGCTTCAAGGCAGAAAATCCACCTAATGAATGAAGAGGTGATGTAGAGGTGCCATGGTGACGTCCTAAACACACCTCCCCCTCACAGAAAAATCCCATTTCCATCTCCTGATTTAGCTGTGGAGTTCTATTAACATCTTCTAATTGGAAAACCAAACTCCATTTACTCCACAAATGGAAATATCATCTACTGGTTCAATTAGGAGGCGATGTAACATTACACAAATGTAATCTTATCTTCTAGAACAGAAGGCGGGGGATGCATTATTGTTGTGATTTGCTTTCTTTGGCTAAAAAACATTTACATTACAGCGCATTTCTGCTACACACACACCCGCACACACGGATCTGCTGCAAAAAATGCGCACAGATGTTTCACAATGAACGTAAGCTGATGTGACATGTTTTTCTGCTCCGTTGCTCTCGTTTCCACAAACTAACAGTTACCTGTCTGCTTGACAAACACACACGGCTGTATGTTGGAGATGTGTTTTTGGCAAACTCCAAACTAGCTGCAAATATTACTTAGGCAATTAGTTATTTTGTAACTAACTGCCTAAATATTAGAGATTTAGATTTACAGAATAAATCTGAGAAATAGATGAGCTGGATTTAGTGGCCACGTGAATTTATTGTCAAACAACCTAAACCTAACCTATCCCTGATCCGATCACACAGATAAGGTCCAACTTACATATAGAGGTTTCTGGTAATTAAGTTGTTCTTTATGTTTTATAGTAATGTTCATTTTTTATGATTTTCTAAACTAAATCTTTGCTCCAGTGTGTGTCTTCCTCCCATCGTCTCTGAAACTCACTCACCTCATGTGTCATTATCCCTTCCCTTTGGTTCTTTCTGTTTTTTGTTTTTTTTGCTTGATCATCTCCAGGATTGCTGCTCTTTGAAATGTTCTCCAAGGAACAAGAGCATCTTTTCCCACTGCACTTGTTCCAAGTCACCTCGGAAACGGCACCGGCTAAGTGGTTGAAACGGTGAAATAAGACTTGAAATTTTCCGGTTGCTGCGTCCCTGAGGAGCAGAAACACATCAATATAAAGAAGTCAACCTTAAACATCTCATTTCTAAGCGGTGTTAGTTTTACTTTAGCTAAGTGCTTGTTTCTGCACAGTTTTAGCTACTTTTCGAAGTATTTACCTTTTTTTTCCCCCAATCTTCTTTTGCACAAAAGCTTCTGTTGTTCAGCAGACCAACTGGGTTAATATTTGTTGACTGTGTATCTGAGCATGAACGACAATTTTGGGACTTATTTTAGGATACTATCCATTTTAAAAGTCTAAAACTCAAAAGTTCTGTTTCATAAACATCCTCAAGATGAATCTCTGCTTACAGTATGGCAGAGCAGAGCTGCAGTTTAGTGGCGCAAACGAGACTCAGCAACTCCGCTATCCAGATGGATTGAGTCTGACTTGGTTCTTTGGTCCATGTTCTTCATCCGTCTTCAAAGACAGAAGAAATTAACTGGAGATCCTGGTCTGGACTCCTGGGTCTTACCATTAAACGAAGAGGTACCTCCCCCTGGCCTCTGTATGTCAGCATGGCAACGACTACGACCAGTCAGTCTGCAGCAGTGCTGCTTTGAGGTTGCTGTTCCACCAGGGTTGAGTCATCCCTATGAGATGGTGTGGGTGGTTTTCTGCTTTAGTCACAGAAAGCGTCCATATGAACTTAGTAAGCCTTGAAAGCTTGTGCTACTTAAAAATAGCAGAATCAACTTTAGTAGATATCCATAAAAAGAAAAATGCTGCCCCTCGTGAACTGTGCCACATTCTTTGATACCATTGAACGTTTTTTTTCCCCTTATTCTAATCTATGGAAAACAAGCATCATTGGACACTTTAGACAAACCAATTTTCCAAGAGATGCTAAACTCTTGGAAGGCCTTGTAAAATTTATTTGACTTGTTTATTTTTTTTTTATTTATTTTGAACATGATAGAAGTATAAAATCACAGACATGGGGCAAAAGACACATTTTTGTACCACAATAATAACATGCTTGAAAAGGTAGGATGGTAGGAAGAAGTGAGAAACTTATGAACTCCTACCCCATAAACTCATATGATATTTTTAGATGGGCCCTCATTATTAAGTAATAACAATAAAAAATTAATAAAAAAGTAAAATTAAAAAATACATAGGTGACACATCCATACCCACGCACTCATATGCATTAGCCTTAATTTACATATACAAATGTGTGCTATCTCTCACTCATATTTCTATATCTTGTGAAAATGACCTCCTTATATTTCTTTTAAAAATTTATTAAATTTTGACTTTGTTTTAACTCCTTATTGAACTTGTTCCATAATTTAACACCATGAATTGAAATACAAAATGAAGATGAAAATGTCCACCATGAAGTTCGGATATCCACACAAGTAACCCTTGGTGGGCAAGTTTACATTCCTTGGAATAATTTCCAGCAGTTTTATCTACAGAGCAGCCTGTTAGGAGTTACGAGTTTGTGTTTTTGCATTTTACCTTTTGCTGAATGTTTACACCTGTCAGCCACCATACTGTGTTGCTATGCTGATGTCGTGGGTGGAATTAGGCAAAAAAAAAAAAAAAAAGCTACAGTCATCAGAATAAAACTAAATAAAATCAGAAGCATATTTTGTTTAAGAAAAAAAACACGGGATCAAAGAGTCATTCCCGAGATGCTGGAGTCATTATTCTGCAGTCCAAACACATCAACTGTCACTCTGCCTCTGGATAGCTGACAGTAGTACTCAGGACGCCTCCTCACATTTTCACATATATACACATGCACACGCACACGCACCCCAACACACCCGGCATTATTTTTATCCTCCGGGGCTGCAAAGTGAAGAGATGGAGAGGATATCCAAGGTTGAGAGCCTGTCGTTCACTCAGATCTGCCTGTGTGTGTTGTTGCATCGACACACTCGCTCTCAGACACCACTAGCTGCTGTACATTCGTGCATCAGTGCTCCCATCATGGACGTGTGAAGTCGGGATATTATTGTCATGTAGCTGGTGGCACCGTCCTCATAACTCTCCTCCTGCTCAGGCTTCAGGCGCTGCTGTTTTATCTGAGAGCACAGTGGCATCCCGAGGTCTGCAAACTCGCTTCACTTTCAAACTTTCACTCATGTGGAAGTTGCTCCCGGGAGCTACAGCTCGGTTTCTGAGCGGGAGTCTGGGATAATGAAGCCGTCATTCAGCAAGATGAGTTGACAAACAGGGGAAGAGGGAAACACCCTTTTATCTACAAGGTCACGCAGACGTTTGTGTGTGTTGTGTATGGGGGAATGGAGAGATGCTTTTTTTGCTATCTACTCAAACGGCTTTAAAAAAAAAAACAAAAACAAAACAGCATTAAAATTAAGGAGAATCTTACTAAGTGAGAAGTTAAGAGTTGTCTTTATGGCAAGAAATGCTTAGATGTGCTCAGTTAATTGTGTGTGCAGCATAACTGCAAAAGCTCCAAGTGTATTTCTGCTTGTGAGTCGTGATCTTTGTCAGATGACAATTCATTTCAAATTAATTGAGTCATGGAATCGAAAAGTAAGATCTCAAAACCAAACTGCTTTTACAAAATGTACAAAGGAACAATGTAATAGCTTTTCTTCTTCACCATGCCCACACATTCTTATAAAATATAAGATGTGGCTTGTTTGTCAGATTAAAAGTTCCTTTTGAAAATGTACGTGCAAGCAAGTATTTTCTTCTCATTGACAATACACCTCATAGCCAAATATTTAATTTTTGCACACCATTGTGTCTCTGCATGTCAATATTCTTGTTCGGTGATGCAGACAAGTCATGATTAAATGTTGGATGTCCACTCTAATCCTGACAGATATTGTTTATTGGAGAATCACCACATTCTCATACAGTTGATATAAATATTTTGTATCAAATTGTGAAAGTAAGAACAAAACATCCAAGAATGTCTGGTTGATTTACCGAATGACACTTTATGACAACAGTCATAAATATTCATGAACTCATGTTCATGACAGGTGTTATGTCATGTTTATGACTGTGTCATGACAGTCTCACAACCCGTCAAATAAAGTGTTACCAATAAAATGGAAAGAGACTTATTGACTGGCACCGCCTGGAGATACTCAAGAATTAAAATTGCTTATCAAATTATTTAAATACAACTCAATATTGGCAGTTCCTTCAAGTTTCCCATTAAAATAATGAAAAATACTGCCGTTTAGATTCAGGTTCATCCCATTGCTCTTACTGATGAAGTTTGTTGGCTGCTGCTGACTGCTTCACTCAATTTTAAATAGTTCCCTCTATTTCCTGGTAGATCTTTAAGATGATACAATAAGGAAAAAACAATAACAAATTTGATTTTTAGTTCAGTTGCATTCTAAACTGATTACCATGAAAATTTTTAATAATTGAAAACAGATTTTTTATTTTTTTTTTCCAGTTTCTAACATAATCTGAAAATGTCCATCTTGCATCCTTTGGTTCTAAGGCTGGGCAGTAAATCAATAACAATATATAATGTGATATATACTTGATCAATATCAATAATTTTCCTGAACTTCGATCTAGAACCGCACAGCATTCTGGGGGGTGTAATCAGGGGAGTGGCTTTACTCACTCAACCTCTCAGCTAGACAAGCAACTTTGGTGGCATCGACTAACTCATTCACTCTTTGGTTACCTAGCAACAACCTGTTGAGTAACTTGCGCAGTCTCATACCTGCTTAAAAAAAACAAACAAACAAAACAATGGCAGAGAGTGAAAACAGTGGCTAGAACAGGAAAGGTCACACCACCAGTCTGACAGTATTTCAGGTATTTAAAACAAAAACCTAATAAATAATCAACCAATACCAGGGTTTCCCCCAGTGTATTATAAGCCTGGCAGGCCACCAGGCTTTAGTTGGACCCCCACCAGGCTAAGCATTGCTTATTTATTTTAGGGTTTTTTTAAGACTTTATAGTTAGTATTTAAGCATTAATTTCCCATTAACACATAATTATCAAGTGATGTTTTTAAATTTCCTCTCAACTTTAAACATTTTTTAACTTAAAAACACGGCAGGCCGCTGAATGAATGAACGACTGAATGACTGTCTTAGCACCCCAATTACTGGGCTTAGCAAGCTTTTTAGGGGAAACCCTGCAATACGAAACACTTGTATCCGATACATTTTTCAGCTATATTGTCCACCCCTAACTCAGTCCTAGAGTTTATATTAGCTCCTGGAAGTCAGTCGACTGTATAAGGCTGGCCAGTGAGCAGCCGTATGCTGCTGCAGGCAAGATGCGACACGTCCCAGCAGAGAGACTGAAATATGACACGTCCCATCAGAGGGACAGCATGCTGGGGTGAGCCCGGCTGTGTTGCTGGTGAGTTTATGCATGACAGGAGTAAGAGAGACTTAGTGGCTGTCTGCAATCAAGTCACAGGGGACCGGAGAAGTGTCGACACAGACTGCTGTTGGTCACCTCAGGTCTCTTCTTAGACCGTTAGAATGGGACCTGCTTTTTTTTTTTTAAAGCTTTGTACTGGTGTTAGGAAAGGAAAACTCATGCCAGAACAAGATTAGGTGCTTGAAGTTCTTATTAAAGATAATGAATTCTAAGAAAGAAATTCCGTCAAAGAACTGGCTCTAAATTTTCTTTCATTTTTTTGTAGTATTTAAGCTTTGGGATTTGTGGACGTCGGGGAAGAAGTTACACCAAAAAGGTCTTTTCCTGTGTTGCCTAGTGTGAGTTTAGCTAATTCTACAACAAACTAGGAAGTGCATGGCTTAGTTTAGCAAAAACAAACGACACGTACATCCAAAAATAACTCCCGAAGCACTTTCATGCGACGTTTCAGTGGTATTGGGACCTGACAGCTGTTGGACTCTGAATGCGAAAGAAAAAGTTGTGGCCTGATTTAGCTCAGCCGCCTAAAGATGTTTGATGTCTGGCTTCCTTCTCAAGCCATCCCAACATCCAGAAATTCTCCCGTGTGCTTCATTTTGTGTGTGACTCATGAATGTTTGTTCGAGGTATGAATGCTGCAGGGCCGGAGGTAATTAATGGAACTGTCTCATGCTGTTATTAGCTGGAGAAACGGCTGAATCAGCAGGCCTGATGCAGAAGAGGCAGAAGTAGATGTAGACTGAAAGAGAAGGGAGGACGCTGAAGTTTGGAGCAGAAAATAAATGATGTGCAAGTGCCACTTTATATGTAGTACAGCGCGCAGATTAAATTCTTCCAACTGATTTGTTTTCCCTTTCAGTGTTTTACAGAATTTGTAATCACTGTAAAATAATATAGACGATGTTTGATTAGTCCATATGTTAAGGATTCTCTCCTTGCCAAATTAAAATGTTCTCATGGTGTTTTTGCACATAGACTAAAGCTTTCATGAACTTCAAACCGGAAACAATAAGTCAGTCTTTCACCGTCCCTTTACCAGCAGAACAAAAGCAGCGATTTTTTTTCTTTTTTCGGCTGTTTTCCACATAACCCAACAGCAGTAGGCGGACATTTTAGCTGGCTGCTGTTTGGCCGCACGTGTTGGGATTTAAAAAAATACCAAGGTCTGATAGATGTAATGGTGAAAATGTTTACCAAAACAAGCCATATGTATAAGGCAGGGGAAAAAATAGCAGTGCAGACATGAAAACAAATTACTTACAACGTATATGACAAAACTGCAATCACTTTGACGAAGATGGTGAAACTTCAGTTCATCGTCATAGTCTCACTTTATCAACTTCTCCCAAACTTGAGCTGAAATCTACTTTCCAGGCTGACTTTGAGCTTAAACTTCTCCATGTTTTAAGTCTCTTCTTAAAACCTTTCATTGCTCCAGAGCTCTTTGACCTTCACCTAAATATTGTCCATCTACTTATCTAAGATCTGATACTAAAAAGAAATCAGTAACTCTTGATGGGTTCTTTACATTTCTAAGTATGCCGTCAGCTCACCTCAAACGATTAACAATCGGCATGTTCTGTAATTTTCTGCGTGTTTAGGGCAGAGGGGGAGTGACGAGTTCACAAGCTGTGAGTCTGAGCTTCCAGCAACTCGCATTCAGATGGGAAGTAGTTGCTATGGAAATTTATGCTTGAATAGTCATATCATCATTTTAGGTATTGCACATTGCTCAGAGTGTGGCACAAATATATTCATTATCTTGTCCAGCTCTAAAAAGTAGAACAAATTTCAACATATACTGTGTGATTTTGGCATAAGTAAACCAAAAACGCTATACTGTCACTACCCTATACTATACAGCTATACTGTCATGAAAAAGAAAATTGAATGTGTCTGTGTATATATAGTTGTATTCATGGTAATAAATATATTTAACATTAAATTCTAGAACCACATGTCAGAATAGGTCTAAAATTAAAGCTTTCAACTAAAAGTAAAAAAAATATGCCGTTTCAGTTGAGGGATAAATTGGCACACCCTATATGTCCGGACAGGTCTAACATTCCCGCAAACATGATTTCAACATCATGACTTTGAGAGACGTCTCTCATAAGGTTTTTGGAAAAAAAGAGTCTAAAATTGAGTTATTTGGAAAGCAGGACAGAGGACATGTTTGGCATAACACCAGTATATGTATTTCATACATGGAACTGTTCCATAGATATTGCATGATTTAGTGAGAGACTTGGCTGAATTTAGCATTCCCAGTCCATAAAGACTTAAACAGCAAATGTGAAGAACTTTTAACATAAACGTTTGAAATAAGGCTCACGGCCATTCTTTTAAAATAAGACTCTAGCTTCGTCATGGATTCTAAAAATAAATAGCTATACATTTCTAACGAGCTTGATAAAAGAAAGTTGATGTTTGTTTTATCGGGAGTGCTCACTTTTACAATTCTGAAATATTCTACTTTTTAACCTTTTTCTTTAGGTGTCAGCAGTTTGCTTTTCTCTCATCTACATTCCTTTTCCTTTCTTTCTTTTTTCCTGTTGCGTAACAGCGCTTCAACATCGGCGCAAATTTGAGAAGTAAACAAGTTGAAATACATTGAAGGTTGCTTAATTTACCACGACTGCTGGCTTCATCACCCGATGTTTCATGTTGACAGGCTTGTCGGAGGCTTTCTCTGTTGCTGTAGGTGCTTCAATTGTGTTAACATCAAAGGTAAAGCACAGAGTCGTCGCTCTGCTGCATTTACATACTCGCACACTGGTTTAAATATAGACAGCACGTACATGAAGCTATTGCGGTTGAGCTCCTCACAATTACTCTGTATCAAAGACGACTCCAAGGCCAAACCGACGCGTATACCAACGTAAATCTGCCTCGCCTGCTGTAACGGATAAATTGCAGCCATTATCTGGCGTATGTTGGTGTAACACAGGGTCAAAATCAAGGACAATGATCTCCAAACACCATTTAAAGTGTATTTATTTTCTCCTCTAAAAGTGTCTGTATATAAAATATGCTCTGTGGGAATTTGCGTATGGCTTTAGTTTTCACAGACACAAGTGTTGGAGGTGTGAAAATGTAAACCGCAGTCCAAAAGTGCCGATACTTGGCACCATCTACAGTACATGGAAGAAAAGGCTGGAAAATAACCAAACTGAATATAAGGCTACAAACTCTGCCGGGCGTTATCAAACCAGCTGAACTGGACTGAAAGGTTCAGCTAATGTCCATATCTCTGCTCCCTTTGGATATGAATGTTTTGATGCATTTATAATAAAGATTAGCACAGAGGCCATATTGGGGAACTAAATTAAAAGTCGGCACACTTTTCAAGACCATCTGATTTCTCAGGCTCGGTGTGCGGAGTGATGCCTCTGTGGTCAAACAAACAGCTGCATACGAATTTCCCAAGTGTTACTGGTTCCACTTCATCATCAGATGATGTAGATCTTGGGGGTGGCGTTAGCTTCCCCTACTGCCTGCGCTGAACTGAGCTAAATCCTTATCCCTAAATCCCAAATATTTGAATCCTTATTCAAATATTTGGAATAAAATTGATCACTCTTCCCAGATTGAGGGGCAGTAACAATTGCTTTTCTAAGGTCAAATCTTGTCCAAAATACATATTAAGTCCGACAATGTTTGTTTTTAAGCTGTCAGCCACAAAACTATTACAACAATTCACTCAAGCTTGAACCAAAATAGCTCTGTCACAAGGTGTACCTGTCATTATTCCGGCTTGTCATTTTATTTAGGATTCTGTGTTTCATCTTTTTTTGATATGCATATGCATGCGCTTGAGTTGCATTTGTTTTCACCTCTCGCCTCTAAAGAACACATTGCAGCAATCAAACTGGTCTCCGTATGGCTTTTGATCAGGAGAATCCTTTGCATAAACGTGACACATCAGGCAAAACAAAAATAAATGCTAAAAAAAGCTTTAAATTAGAACTGTTCTTGCCACACAGAACTGCAGCTTTTTGAGTAAATTAGACCCATTTTAACAGAGATGCTGGTAGCACCATCTGCATTATAAAAATAATTTAAGAATGATGTCCTACAACTTTCTTAATTAAACATATTACTTCACATCTGATTCTGTGGAAAGCTGATATTTTTAGTCCACCTCTGATACTTCCAGCTCAGACACAATACTGCCAGGACGTTTGGACTAGACCGGGCCCAAATATGAGGAGGTGGGTCTGATAGGGAGCAGATTTCTTGAACTGTGGCCTTCAAGCCCGAAACTTAAAGCTCAAGTTACCAAATATGAAGAGGGGAAAAGATCACAGTTGGCAGTTATTCAGTTTTTATTTGAAGTTTTGATTGTCCTATTTCCTGTCCTTCCAAAGTAGAGCAATAGGACTTGAACCAAAGGCCATTTACCAAGAAACCTTCACCATGTTTAAACAAACACAAATTCATTTTTAGGGTCACAGTAACTTGAATGGAGCTTGGTAGCAACAGAAAGTACTAATATGGTAATCCTTAACTATATAAAACCTTTTAAATTTCTTTACTAAGTATATGTTTGCATTCTTCGTGCTACATTTTGATGAAAATCTATCCGTGCACATCTGATTGAGCCATTTCTCTTGTGAACATCCTGCCTGCAGCAATCATTTCAACAGAATTACCTGATCCACCTTGAAAACATATGGATGATTACACCCTTTTATCTTTTGTGTCCCTCTGGAGCCATTTAAAAATAAAAATCAGCTGTTGTTTTCTCCTGCAGCAAAAATAACCTGAGCCAAAGCTTTTTGTTACATGCATTTATAAGAGCAAAATGTACTTAAAGGATGAAGAAAGAAAAATATTTTTACATGTTTGATTCAAAAGGTTGGTCCACAGAATATTTTCCCAGCCTCTGTCTTACTCTTCGCTTCTTAAAACTTTCTTAAAATGAAGCCAAGTGAACTTTTGCTCAGTTTTTCCTGAAGACCTTTCAACAACTCTCCAGGAGTCTCTGTCAATTCTGCCGTTTTGCAGTTGATGGGACTCTGACTTTTTGCTGGCATCCCAGAGTTTTAGTAGTGACTTCTGTAACCCCTTTCTGACTGACAGACTGCTTTTCTACTGATTTTGAAATGTATTTGATGTGTTACTTTTTGAGGTCTTTCAGCTGTCAGATACACTCTGTTTGAATTATTTATTACATCGGCAGATCAGGTAATAAACAGACGTCATAAAATTGAGTTCAGCCTTCTAAAAAAAAAAAGAAAAGCATTACTTTAGTGACAGTTAATTCACAGTTACTAATATTTACTTTTTACAAGAGTGCCGGGTCAGTTTTGACAGATTGTTTCCCTTGAAAAATGAAGTCACCATTTGAAAATTGCTTTTTGTATTTACCCAGGTTATTGTTGTTGAAAATGGACATTTGATCTGAAACATTCCAGCCAAAAAAAAGGAGGGCTGGCATCTTTTCCCAGGAATGTGATTTCTTTTTTTTCTTTTTTTTATAGGACTTTTTAAGATGGACTATCTCAAAGTTTTGCATAACTGTGAAATGGAATTAAAATAGTTGCATAATTTTTATTTTTTACTTATGTATTTATATTTTACAAATGCTAGTCTTAAGATGTTGACTTTGGTTCTATTCAGCCTCGCCTACCAGACTTGATACTTTAATTAATTACAATACTTTCTCTGCAGTAATGTGGAATGTTTGTCTTAAAAGTTTTGGAACATAATTTTTCTTTCTAAAGTGGCACAGACTATACAAAGCATCTTTGAACAACTATATTCAAGCCCTGGGACAGATTATTTGCTGGATTTAATTCTCGATTGAAGCCTATTCAGTCTAGCATATGAAAAGGCTTCGATCTAAACTTTTCAATCATGGCGCAGTATATTTACTGTGCCATGTAAATATATTTAGGGTCATAGTTTGCCTTGAAGAGGAACACCCACCTCAGTCTCAAGTCTTTTCTTTTAACAGATTTCATTGCTGTATTTGGTTCTAACCATGTTAATATAATCTCTGACCAGTTCCTAGTTTCTCAAAAGGTATGCGACCATTTCACCATTAGGGTATTGTGTGCTTTTTACGGTTTGGTTTCTTCCAAAGACAGAATTTCGAATGTATTTCTTGACTCATCTAACCACAGCATGTTCCCCCACATGTAGGCTGTTTCCACTTTATGAGCTGTGACAAACTTTCATGGAAATATATCAACCAAGACAAGATAAACAAATAAGTCTACATAAAATTAGGCTCAAAAATATTTATGCTTTCGGAAACCCTCCTCCAGGTCAAAGTGGGAAACCTAGTCCATTAGATTAGATATCTGATGGGTTGCTATTTTACATGTCACTGCTGCTCGTACATTTTCCACTGTGGGAGGAAGCCAGAGCATCCAGCAGAAGAACATATGAACTCCATGCAGAAGACTGCACCACTGTGCAGCCCACACAAACAATATGAAATATATATATGGTATTTTTTTAAAATACATTTTACCTACTGAAGCTTTGATGTTTTAATTTCATTTTGATTAATGAATGAAATAATGAATGTATTCATTCATTTCACTTCTACAATTTATGTGTAGCAGTGACAATATGTAATGAATCCATTCATCCATTAATGCATTCATTAATTCATTCATAATGATCCAATTAATTATAATTGTATTATAATTTATTTAATTAATTATTAATTATAATTTCATTAATTTAATTATTAATTATAATTTCATTAGAATCTAATTAATTAATTATTAATTATAATTTCCTTGTGGTCTAATTCATTAATTAGTTATTAATGAATTAGATAATAATGAATGTATTAATGAATTAATGTTTAATTACAAATTGATTTATCATATTTTTAATTTTAATTATTTCTAATTATTTAACTTATTTTTAGATATAATTTAGTTTGATATTTAATTGATATTTAACACATTTAACACAATTCAGCCTGATCATTTAACATTTAACTTTTAATTTCCCTTTGGGATAAATAAAGTATTTTTGAATTGAATTTGAATATAGGAATGTTTCAGTAATGTTATGGTGTTTGTAATTATAAAATGTATCTTGTTTTATTTTTTGTTTTTATGATGTTTTCTCCATAGATGTTGGAGTTTTTTATTTGCATCAAAAGCCTGTGTCTGTTCTGATTTCCTAGATTTGTGTAAAGCCCTGCAGTTCAATAATGCCCAGTTTTAGCAAAACCTGGGTTTGTATAGTGACATACGTAGGTTAGTGCCACCTGGGTTTGGGTCGGCGTAAAGACCGAGCCGGGTCCACCAAAGTAGATGGAGAAGAATGTTCCGGACTGTGCAGCTAAAAACAATGAATAAGACCTGGAAGAGGTGACCAATCCTGGGCATTAAATTGGCAACATGTTGAAGACTGAAGGCTCACAGGTGAGCCAGAAGCAAGAACTACTGACAGCACAGTAAACAGAGATAATTTAAATGGTAAAGGAGCAGATACTGGAATGGGAATCAATATTCACACAAACATGGAAATGCTAACTGCTAAGAGAATTTTGGAAATGTATCTTTATAATTGCAGATCTTTACATCTTTTTATGGGAATATATCTACCAAGATCATAGATAAATAATATGCATAAATAGAGTTAGGCTCTGGAAAATTGAATAACTCTCTCCACAAACCCCAGTCCATTTGATTAAGTATCTGAAAGGTTTTCATTACCCATGTCACTGCTATCCATAAATGCAAGCCTAGTTTGTTGTTGCTCAATTCTATACACATAAAATTTCTTCAAACCAATAAAATCTATTATGGAGAATTAATTTTAGTTCTCAGAATTTTTGGACTTTTTATTATGTATTATTCAGGTGTCTGTGAGATCCATTTGAACCAGTGGACAACGACACCTTAAAAAACATTCACTAGCTACAGACCAAGAACAGCAAGCAGATTTACATTTTGATCTCAGAAAATATTTTTCTACAATTTAAAAAAAACCTTAAAGATGCACTGTAAGCTTTATTCCTGATAGGTCTGCTTTGGTCTTTGTGATGCTGTTTGGCAAAACTCTCTAACAAATCTTCAGCTGAGTTATTATTGAGAGAACATTTTGCACACAGGTGGGCTTTTTTCACGTTTTAGGCTAGTTCTTCATGCAAATTGTTGTATGTATGTACAGTATGTCACTAATAAAGCTTTGTCTGTGTCTTCAGACAGCATTGTTTCATTAGCATGCAGCCAGTTATTCCTTCCATCATGCTTTTTAAAAAAAATATACCTGTCAAGGCGTCCAAAGTGTCTGAGCCATTTTCACACATAGGATTACTCTCACTGCTTCAGAACATTTCTGTGGTGGAAATGTTCTGAAGATGTTGTGAAACATCGGAGTGAAAAAGGCAACCGCAGACAGCCGCTCATTATTTAACGATAACACTGCGCCAGGAGATGGCTGCATGTTTCTTTTAGCAAACTCAACAGGGAATTGTACTGGTTGCTATGACCAGACTTGTCTGTGCTGCTCTCCCCTTGATGGTGCAGCAATATTGTGCAAATTGGTGCATTAACATCTGTCTTGGCTGACGTAGACAAAAGTAGGCCTCATTAGGCACGACCTTTTATCGCTACTACTTAAATCCACGCTAAGTGATGAGATATCAGTTTACCTTCTTTACATGTAAATAAGTGTATAAACATGTCAGAGAGGGGGCTGAGCCACAAACGGTGCATCAACAGGTCTATTAATCTTCCTGTAACATCACCAATACGTTTTCTGATACAAACTACTTCATTATTCAGACATTGATGGAGCTGATCTTCACCAAAGTTGCCATTTCTGTGGAGTTATGTGCTGTAAAACTCTTCATAAACTTGCACACGCTGAAGGTTTTTATCCATAGCAATTCCACTATGTACTTGTAGATGTTTTCCACTGCAGGAAAATATCTACAGGTACATAATAAAAAAAAAGAATGTTGGAGAAAATGCAATATTTCTTGCCAGTCATCTTAAGGGAGTGATCACCTTTATGCCACTGCACACATATTCCAAGCCTTACCCTTTGTAGATACAGACTTTAGAACTTTTTTAAGAGTTTTGTGACACTAGTGGCCTTTATTTACAGTATTCAGACAGGATATGAGCAAAGAAAATGGAGGGACACATTCAGCAAAGGTTGGGAATCGAACCTGAAACAGCTACGTCAAGGACTAATTTGTGCACGGGACACACACACCACAACTGTCTCACTCACTGCCCCAGGGATTTTTAAATTCAAAGCAAAAAAAAAAATAAAAAAGGAGAGTAAAACCGTGCTGAGTTAGAAGTTTGCTGGACACCGTTGTTGTTTGTTCCTGTTTATGCTTCAGTAGAAACCTACCTTACAGCCGATCTCCCACAATCTCAGCTGTGAGGCAGCTTCCAACCACCTGGGTTTTCTAACTGACTGTCAAAATTTTCTTCCTCCCTTTGTTGGCAAAACTGAAACTTTCACAAAAACTGCAAAATGTTGACAGTGAGGAGCTGATGTCCAAGTTCACAACAGAAAGTAGTTTTTCGACACCTATTCCTTATTGGACCCTGACGACTCTTTGCATTAGAACTGATTTTTCTTGATTAAGAAGTGATTTATTTGTGAACTTAGCAAAGCTTAACACAAACTAGCTTTTGCTGTGGTTGTTTATTTACTTTGATTTTTGTCAGTTTGCTACTTATATGTGTGTAGTCAAAAAAAAAACAGTCATAATGTAATATATATAGTGAAAAAAGTATAAGCATAACAACAACTGCAATTGCAATGCAAAATATTGTGCAACCATTTCTTTTTCCTCATCATCCTTATTTGTTATTTCTTATTGTAAATAACCTGTTTATATTGCCCTGGTCCAGTCACTCTTTACTTGGCCTTCTTAACATTGGCTTCTTTCTTTTATTTCCTGTTTTTTCCTCTTTCCTTGAAAGATTTCCTCTTTTCCTCTTTCTTGTATTATCTGTTCCACATGCCCGAACCTTCCGTCCAACCTTCACTCTTTTTTTTCTTTATCCCCTCATTCCCGCTCCAACCTCCGCTCTGTGCCTCCAGCGTCTAAATTCAACCCCATAACATTTCAATTTCATTTCCCATCATCAACGCCTTGTCTGTCTGAGGTGCTTCACTTTTCATTTCAAGCTCTGAGTCAGGCTATTGGGGCGTAAGGAGACGCAGAAAACGGAGAGCAGGAGAAGAAAGAGGGAGGGGATGTGGATGGAAGCAAACTTCTGCCAGCAGGACGATTAACAGAAATGTGTTTTTTTTTTACGCTGAGAGAACGAGCACGAGTTGTATCAAATAGACAAAGACAACTCGCTGCTGAGTGTGCACAATGCTGTCCTTTTAAGCTTCAACAAAACAGCTGACAAGTCTGATCCGTTCTCGGCAGCAGAATAACTGTATTCACCAGGCCAACCTCCGAAGAAAAGCAACGAAGCTGTTCAAGTGTTGTGGAGACACAAGCATTGACATTCATAAGGTTTTGTGTGAAAAAAGCTTAAGAATCTTCCAGAAATTAGAATTGGTGTTGAAACAGGTGGAGAATGAGAATGTTTCAAAGTGAAAATATCCATCTTCTTTACATGTGGCTGACATGCATTTTAATTGTGGAATTTCAGCTGACATGTTTTCAGCTATGTAGTTTTTTTATGGTTTGTTGGTCGGTACTAGCGTGGTAAAACCAGCCCCTTGTTTCTACGCTTTGTACAGAGTAGTCCGGACCCTCAGATATTGAGAAATAATTGTTTGGTGAAGATGTGGGCTTTGTTGAAGTTTAAATTTACCCAACTGCTAACGCTTGGGTGTAATGTCTGTAATGTGCCAGTTTGACGCTCTGAAGCTTCCTGGAAATTGCATGCACTGTAAACGAACATCCTCCGCTGCAAACAGAGAAGTGCCGACTTGAACAAGATGGCTGTTCATGCTAATTTAATATTTAAATTAGCATGGCTAAGGACTGTGTCATGACTGACACGGATAGAGCGGCTTTGTGCACTAACTCCGCTGCCGTTGCTAAAACTACAGACGGGCTACATTTCTAAAGCAGCGTAGAAAATCGATGTTGTCGTTCTCAACTTCTCCTTCTGTTCACTGATTGGACCGATTGAAATTTTACTGGAGAAATCCAGTTCAATGGAAGAAAGTCCAGACGAAACACTGAAAGGTGGTTAGAATCGAGGGGAAATGTGTAGGAAGGGCAATGGCCAAGTTAGGTCAGAAACATTTTCTATTATTTGTCAGCAAGCAGGTCTGGTCACCTCCTGGAAGAGAAGCTCTTTAAATCCTTTAAAGTTGTTGATGGCTCTTGGAACATCAAAACGTTCACTTTACTCAGTATATTTTCTGTTGGTTGCTGTATGCAGAAAGGATAGGTCACTCCAGATTTCAATATGTTGCTCATTTAGTTCCGGTTAATTGTAACTCCAAAGGATAAAATATGTCACATCTTAAGTGTTCTAGGAAAAGAAAGGTCCTCACCCAACATTTTATAGTACACACCCCTGTATGGTCATAAAGTCATACTGTACCATTCATGAAAAAGTAGCCCCAAACCATCATGCATTTACTGCTGTGCTTGACTAATCTTTTTTGAGGACTGTGTCATGCTTTCTTGCATGTTGTGTCAAATTGATTCCAATTGATTTTGGGACCACAGCACTTTCTCCCAAGCATTTTCTGCATCATTAAAATGTTTAAAAGACTTGTTACTCATCCCCCCAGTCTCCTGGTGTACCCTACATTAGAGGGCTGCAGAATTTCTGTGGTGACTGTGATCCCAGCTGTTGTTGCATCATTAACAAAATCCTTCCTTTTTCATCACCTTTTTCATGTTCATCCTCATCCCGTGAGGAAAGCGCTCCCATTGAGCTGCATTCCGACGGCGATTAGCCTTTTCTCCAGTAGACATTTTCACTGAATAGAAGTTGGGGCAAATGCAGGACATGTGCATAAATAACGGCTCTATTCAGTTTCCCCTTCTGTACATGCTTGTTGTTTGGTAGAATTTGCATAAAACCAAAACATTTTCCAAATGGAAAGAAATTATGTTTGAAATGAAGAGATTCAGTGAACTTTCTCATTGCATCAGTTCAGATTCTACTGGTCATGCAACAGAAAGCTCTTCAAACCACATCAGCATTCACAATGATTAAAAAAAAAAGAAAAAAAAAAACCTCTACATTTTTTTTCTTGTAAAACTCTGCAGTATTCATAACGCGGGACTGGTGGTTTTATAGTCCTTCAGCAGCCGTCAGATTTTTACTGTTGCGGTAAAATTCATCATAGCCAGGGGCAGACGTCATTAAAATCCAGACAAATAATCAACAAAAGGGGAACTTAAATAAACATCTCTGCCGCCGGAGGGGATGTTTTGTGTTTGCAGAAAACAAAGAAATGGAAGAAATACATTGGAATCGCTTCAGCTGACCCCAAATTCTTGGCCGTGAGGAGGCGACATAGATCATGTCGCCGTTTTTGTCGCTTTGGCAGAGACGCGCAAGCGAGGCAAATGCAGGCTTGAAAATAACTCATTAACATGCAGAAAAGTGACACAGCTCTGGTCCTCATTTATCACACTTTACCTCTTAACATTCACCTCATTTAGAAAAGTCTTCAGCACATCATTTATTAAATTAGTTGCATGAAAACAGTTTGCAGACAGTTTATTGGGTTGTTGCTGTAGCAGTGGAGTTGCATTGCATTGTGTACTTTTCCTGCTCTCTGTGCGTTAGTGTTGAACTGTGCTAGTTCAGCGGCATGTCGATGCAGTACTAATTTTATTGTTGCACATCATTTGTAGGAATTGGGGTCAGCGGCTAAAATGAAATTCATTTGAACAGCGTGGTTTGAGGTACTGGTGGTTTCTGCAGAAATCAATAGTGTGGAAACATTTTTGGAAGGTACAGCAATGTTAGCTAATTTGGAAAAGTGGGAGGAAAAAACATTTATTTTTATTAACCTCCCAGATTGCCCACAGCTTTGGCTTTATAAGCTCCAATGTTGCATCAAATATAGTGGAATCTGTTTTCATACAAAGTCCAACTTTAAGCTACCAGATTTACACATTTTTACCAGAAGCACTAAGCTGACTGTATGTTTTCCTGTGCTCCTTTTCTTAAAAATCGCAGTGATACCAATGTAACATGAGTGTGCTTAAGAACAATATGGTGGCAAAACTGACGAATTGGGAATAACTGTTTGAGAAGACATGAAGAAAACCTGTTATGAAGTGATTTAGAGATATCTGTGCAAAGTACGAATGTATCCATGGAGCAGCAGTGATCAGATGCAGCTTCTGGATAAAAACCTTGTTGCATTCGTTTTCAAAGTCTTACATGATCAAAATCTGATCTGTTCAGATGAAAATTAAAGCTACAATAGTAAATTACTTCCCTCGAGGTTCGTCTTCTGCTGCTGTTGCTGCTGCGGAGCTGGATTTTTTTCTCTCAGTAGCAACTCCTATTGATTTAGCAATTATAGTGACTATAGCAAAAATAATCTCTGGAAGAATCGTTAGGAGTCCAGCAGAGACTAATTTGAACTGGTCATATACTGTAGATCAGCTATTATCTCTACAGATTTACCTATTTTGTTAAAGTGTTAAAGTCCACTATATTACTCTGGCACAATGTTGTCTTGTTGTTTTTTTTTTAAATTATTATTATTTGGCCCATTTATTTTTATATTCCACTGAGTTTTACTCACAGTGAGTTCACTGTATATTTTCTATGAATATTTTATAATGTTTAAAATGACACAATTTGGTTCAGAACTTAGTCAAAAAGAAGGAATGTTCAGTGCGGACTATTGTGAGTGTGAAACAAGCGAGTGAAAAAAAACATGTGATTTGGAGAATTTTACTGCCATTATAGTATTGGGATTCCATTTTTATCCTTTAGATCTTTGCTGCTAACTTACAGTTCCAACTTCTTCTTCAGAACAGTGTGTGTGACGGGAAAGAACTCGCTCTCACCCCCCGGTGGACAAATGCAGGACAACATGCACAAACATTACCAAACAAAGTGATAGGATACAGAACCTGCAGCTGTCTTTTAAATATACTGCATGAACACACAACACAAAAACAAACTTCACAGAGAGAAGTTAATATGAGAACATATTAACTCTGAGATAACCTGTTTGCAGACAATACATACATCAGATATTTTAGAGATTACTAATGCAGGACAGAAGGGGAACTTTTCAGTGAGAGGAAGTTAAATCTTTGCTCAAAAGGAAAAGAATTAGCGAAAACCATTAAAATTAATAACCGTATCACTGGATATTTGAAATGACCTAGTGTTCCCCTGCAGCAACAATTTCCATCTGATAGACACTTTAGAGGACAAAACTGGAAAAACTCTTTTGGTTGAAATAGGCTCTAAAGTCAATTTAGAAAAAAAACCTGTTATTATCTATGATTATGGGAAGTAAAAATGCTTCGGAACAACGGGGTGGATAAAGGGAACCCGGTATTAAAATCATACCTGAATTAAATCACCATAAAAGAAGCAAAAAAACAAAACAAAATTTTTTTTAAAAAGGTTTCATGAAAAACATTGTCTCCATGTTTCAGAAATAAAGGTCAGAAGCTGAAAAGCTCAACATGCTACTGTTGCTGAGTAATTAATGTTTTTTTCCCCCCACTTTAAAACATTAAGTGTGAAAGGCTGGTGTTGCCATGGCGCTATAAAATGGCACTACAACTCTCGAGATACTCAGAATGTAATTTTATCCAAAGCCTACAGCATTTAAAAATGGGCGCACAAGTGAAAATGCACAGCTTTACTAATATTAGAAATGGATTGCTGGGTAAAAACGCCCTGCGATGAGGACACATGTTGCTTTAAAGCGGTAGTACATTTGCTCTTTTTTTGCAGCCAAAACATCTTGGCATTTTTTGGTTACTGAGTTGACCTTGAACGTCTCGGTGCCAAGTTATTCAAGTGTCAAATTTGTCCATTGGCTGACCAGAGCTAAATTGTGCAATTCAATCTTTAAAAAAACAAACACAAAATTAAAAACACACACAAAAAACACAGTTATAAGTATGGTTCTACAAACAGAGTGTAGACTGACTTAGGTTTTCCCCATCCAAACAACCTACAACAATGCTGGTTGATTCAATACAACAACTTCGATTAGTTCAAGCTTCAACACAAGGCCCCTAAGTGTGGTGGTAATCGATGTTTGTGCCAGTTCTAACCCCATGCACTTATTTCCTTTGTGTAGAGCCTTTACTGTGTTTCTGAGAACATTTCAAGGTATTGTGGGATTAGTTGCCCCGCTGAGACAAAACCACAGTCATGCTGTTCAGGGCAATGTTTCTTCTGCAGCATTGTTTGGAGCTGTAATGCTTACTGAACACTGCAGGGAAGAATATGATCCTTGTTGTTCACACAATCCATCTGTTTTCTTAATGTGTTGGCAGGTAAGAGCCACACTGAAGGACGACTGAGCAGACTATTTGTCATTCTGACAATACATCGAAAACTTACAAAAACAATCATCTTCTGTTAAGATATCCATTGTTCTCTCTTCTTTGAGACTAGTTTGAGCAATGCTGTTGCTATTCTTAGACTCATTATGGTAACAGTGTTGCACTGGTTTTGGTTACATAATGAGCTGTTTGCACTGAAGGGAAGACTCCAGTCTTGTTCTCGTTGTTGGCAGCTTGTCGCAGCGTTTTTAGCCGTTAAACTTTTTATCGTGTAAACACAATCTGGATGGATGAATTGGAGAAACTATGTCGAAAACATTGTGGTAACACTTGTTTACTGGCCAAATACTGTTGGAATCAGGAGGCTACAATGATGGGAAGGAGAAACCTAACCGAAGGAAGTGGGACGGCTAAAAATCTAAGTCTACGGAGTGGAAAAAAAGTAGCGTATACAGGCTGGCAAACAGAATGGAGATGATATAAAGGACTGTAGTAAAGATACACTGAAACTATCTATGATATATTAATGACAGAGAGACTGATGAGACAGAGTTATGTCACACAGAGGCATTAGAACTAGTGAAATTGAATTTTGATTATTAATTAATGTATAATGGTTTCACAATGGAGTAATTTTTATGGTATATGAACCTTTTGGGGAGAATGTTAGGTTGTCATAAAACTCAACAGAGTTGACTCCTAGGATTAAAGCCAGGGGTTTAAAAAAGTTTCTATCAAAATTTAAAATACATAATGATGATGTGAAGAGGTGCCATATGTGATGAATAAAGGAAATAAAGAACAAAAAAAATTGGTCTGATGAAGCAAATAAACTACTTGGTTATAATGTGTTTATAAATTGTTTCATTTTTTCTGGTTGTAGAATTGAACTTCACGTTTCAGTATGAGGCAGTTTTTCAGTGTTACTGTGTTTTTCACTCTGGTCAAATCCCATTTGTGTCCACCGGATGGTAGTAAAAGGGTAAAAAAAAAAACAATTGAAAGGATAATGGATGACGAGAGAGTATGAAGGACAACAGAAAGTTGCTAAGACAAATAAAAAAGAAATGAACTGGTCATAAAACTGATCTATACCTGCTAGTCAAACAGCAGACAGTATTTAACTATCATATTCATGGTGGCAGAAATGAAACACTACATTGAAATGCTTTTTTTCCCCTAGTTCAAGGAAGTTTAAGGACAAATAAATGTTATTAATATCTAAAAAGTGTAAAAAGAATGAGATAAGAAAAGAATGAAGAACATTATTTTCATTCATTCAGGTTTTTCATTTTATTTTTCGGATTGGTATAAAAATTCTAATTGAGGACATTATAAAAAATTAATATTCTTCAGTTTATCAAAGCATGTCTGATCATGTAGAATTGATTTTACATCCCCATCTACACACATAAACATAAATATATTTTCTGACAAAACAATGTGGGTTTTCCAGGTGATTTTGAGTTAAGTTTTCCAAAGATTTTAAAAGTAGAGTAAATTTTATACCCATTTTTACCTTCAGTTGTTATTTCTCCCATTGGATTGAATATGTCGACAGGTCCATTTTTCTGCAGATGTCACCGTACTGTACTCTCAGGCATGCTGCTGTTTTGCTTCACTCTGCCTTCATCTGTTGCAACCATCACATTATGTGGTAAACCTCTTTTAACAGAGGGCTTCCTGGGCTACGTCTGCTTTGATTTGAGACGTTAATATCAGTGAACTTACTGTTAAATAAAGTGTTGTATGTATGGAATCACCTCTGAGAATGAATGGGGAAGACAAAGTCTCTCTGGGTTTCACTGAGCTTTCTGGGATCTTTGTTGTACTGATGACTAAGTTCCACAGTTTCAGACCAAATTACGTGATTGGTTGTCTGACTTGACTCTGCAGCACAACTGTCTGTTTATGCTGTTAACTCAGACTGCAAAAACACACGAGACCATCTGCTTGCAACAGATGCAACCCTCAGAAACATCTCTAATAAACTGATGCTCATCTCTAATCACATTTATTTAATAAGATAAAGATATGCTTTTTACCTTTTTATAGGTGATTTTTCGAAGATGTTTTGACTAGCATTCTGCAATAACAAAAGCTAATGTCACCCTTTGTTTTTCTGCTTTTGTTTCCAGCGCTCTTCTGTTAAGAAGATTGAGTGGAAATTACAGTCAGATGGATCACTTGTTGGCATGTTTTTTTTAGCAGATATTTGTGAAAATGAGTGTCTTTTTCATTGATCACACACACGCTGCTTGGTCTCACAAAAAGTTGCCAACAAAAAAAAAGCTCAAACAATCCATTATTTACAGAATGACTCTTCATGACAACAGTCACAAAGACTCCTTCATGTTCATTCCAGGTGTTATTTCATGTTTTTGACAGTGTCACGTCAGTCTTATGCACATTCCTTCAAATAAAGTGTTTCCAAATCTCTTATTACCCAACATCCTCCACCCCCATTCATTTTAAACTTTCCGGTTCAAGTTGTACTGGTAAGTGCAGGTAAAGTGACTGGGAAGGATTACATTTTGATTCGCATTTTGATTAGATTTCTCTTCAGGTGAAGTTCTTAAATGAAATCAAGAGTTTCAGAAAGAGTATCAAGCTCATGGTGCTTAAAATAAACCTCATTGTGAAGGTGAAGATTTTAAAGATTTCATATTAAAATGCACAGACGGCATGCTGTGTTGCATTAAACTGAACCCGAAAACCCAGTTTGTCGAGCCTCTCCTTCAGCTGCGTCCCCTTCTGTTCAGTGAAAATATGCCCCTCTGCGCTGATGGCTTATTTAAGGTTTCTCCTCCTACTCCGGTTCAGCAGGGCGGCTGTTCATTTACAGAAAGAACGAGACAAGAGATCTCATTAAAGGCTCTGACGGGGAGGGAACAGCGCAAGAGAGAAGTGATGAGAAGATGAGGGAGGGTGGCTGGAGAAGAAAGGAAGACAGTGGAGAGGGAGGGGAAAAAAGATGCTACAAAGGAAGAATAAACAGGAAGGTAGAGAATGTCAGCTGGAGGATGAATCAGGGTAAGAATGAATGTTTGTTCCAGTAGGAGCAGTAAATATACTCACATTTCTTCTGGTAGCTATAAGTAGCTCTGTCTATATTCTTTAAAATATCAATTTCAAACTGATTTCAGACCTCACCAATTCCCCCTCTGCATTAATATAGCGATTCAATCAAAAAACCCCGTGTTCTGTTTATTGACGGCTGTTATATTTGCGGTGTTGTGACATTATCAACAGATATGGACTTTGAAAGGAACGCCACCGCATCAAAAACTTAGCGGTACAAAGGATTCAGGCCCTACGAGATGTTAGTGGGGAACAGATGAACAGTTGTGGGCAACTAAAATATCAAAAGGGACAAAGAAACAGGGAGGAAATTAAAGAGGGAAGCAGAGGGAGCCCCAGAGGAAGAGCAGGAATCGCAGATTAAACTCAAATGTCAGACTTGAATCAATAAGACTCAGCAGAGGCAGAGAGGTGAGAGTCTGGCTCTGTATTGTTCTGGGGTTTAGCAGCAGCCCGCGCTGTCCTGAGCATTTGAATTCACTAATTAGTTCTTAATCAGTCAGAGCAGAAAATTAAACTCTGTGTTTTTTGGAATTGGTTTTGTCAATTACTCGATATGAGTCAGGCTAGGAGGTGAGACGTTCTAACCCTGTCTTCATTTTCCATGTTAAACTCGCTGGTGGAAGTTAGTTGGGTTTCCAAAGAGTGTTAACTCGACGAGCCTGCTAATCAAAACACTGAATGGACTGCAGATTTTCTTTCTTTAGGCAGACTTTTGGAAATAGTTTAAGGTATTCTTGAGCACCATTTCTTCAGGCTTTTGTAAAGGGCATTCAGAACTGGACTTTTGCTGCTTGTATATGTATACATACGGCTCTGGAAAAGAATGGAGAGCCCACTGCGTTGAACCCCATTGAAAACCTTCCACCAAATATTGATTTCAGAACTCTTCCTGAGTTAATTGTAGTATTGTTGTTTGTAAATGAATATGAACTTGCTTTCTTTGCATTATTTGAGGTCTGAAAGCGCTGCATCTTTTTTGTTATTTTTCCCATTTCTCATCTTTTGCAAATTAAAAAATTTTTGCTTGGAATTCCGGAGACATGTCAATAGTTCAGACTAAAAGAACAAGGTTCATTTTACTCAAATATATGCCTATAAAAAGCAAAGTCAGAGGAACTGATCATTTTAAGTGGTCTCTTAATTTAAAAAAATATATATTTTCAGAACAGTAGCCTCAGCATAGCAGCGTAATATGCGGTTTTGCTTGAAATTCAGATTTTTATAGCAACTGAAAGGTAAGACAGTTACTTGATTGGGCTGTAAAAAGGCATTATGTGCCTGGAAAATACATAATACACTCTAAATAAGTGGTTCCACTTCTTCAGCAGCAGATGACGGTTTAAAAGGTTTATTCTCAGATTTTAATAAGCCTCCTGTAAACAACCAGAATACCCACTAAATGTTGTCGTGGCACCTGTTTTCTGCGCCGAGATTTATTAATGAGATCTGTTGATGCAAATTACAGAATCTAGTTTTATTTGGCTGCCCTGCTGGTAACTATTGGACCCAAAGCATGAAGCTGCTCAGGCTAGCACCATAACAGGTGCGGCGATGAAATTTCTTATGTTGTAGCCCAAAATATTGCTCATAAAACTTGACGGATGTGCAAATAATAGAAATGTGTTCAAATTAATTTGATATTTTAACTTCAGCAATGAAACTTAAGAGAAGCAATTGTGGCAGCCATCAATCTAGGAAGGGTTAGGAGAGAAAAATATTAAAGACAAGTTTTAGGAGGACCATTTTTTTTGGACAGTTTAGGCTTAAACAGAATTGTTTGGCCATAATTCAGTGTTCAGACATTTATCTAGACCACAAGAGGACAAACGGTACAATTTCTCCTTGGTTAGAAAAGCAAAATGCTCCATTAAAGCGACTCCAACTTTCCCCTATTTTGCAGATGTTTAAATAATAGTACAATAACTCACTTCTGACAAAACAATTTGTTCAGATTTTTTATGGTTTGCTGTCAGTCTCTGCAGCCTCGCTTGCTGATGCTGCTCAGTTTGACCTCTGGCGGATTTTAAAAAAAAAAAGAATTTCCTCTGATCGTTTTCACGGCGGACGTTCATCCCAACCGTTTGATCGATGTTGTCATCAGCTCACATTGTTTCTCTCGGAACAGCTCTGTAAATTTCTGCTCACGTAATCAGGGATGTAAAGCAAATGCTCCGACTACAGACCAGAGACGGCGACGTTTATCACGTCAAGGTTTCCTGGTTCGACTGCAACGCCATGATTTGTTTTGCAATCGTCCTTGATCCTCCCACTTTCTAAAGGGTTCAATTATTCCTCCACAGAGCGAACGATATGACACGTATCATCTGCCATCTATTCAGTGTGTGATTTGTATCTGTGTATTCTTTTTGCTCTTTTTTGTTTTAGCAATTATAAATCGGGTCAGTATTTCCAAGAAAAGTCAACACAAATATGTTGCTTTTCATTTTCTGCCATAGAAATCAGATGTGATAAACATCTGCTGCTTGTCACTCACTGAATCTCATAAGAAACAGGAAGCGACTTCCGTCTGCTCCGCGTTGGTTGTAAAGCTAATAAAATCTGTCCTGATGTTGTCTGTTTTGTGCCGTTGAAGTGTTCTGGAGAGTCCAGCCAGGCAGGGGAAACGGTGGGGGGGGATCTTCTGGCTGTTTGTCACGAGGAAGACGTTAGATCAGTTAAAGAGGCTGTGTTGTAATTATCCTAATGGCTTCTGTAATGGAATATTTAAAACACAGCCTGATGCATCTCATTGCCGGCTGAGTGCTCATATCTCTTTGTGCTGTGGTATCTGATCAGAAGAGGTCAGGATGTCATTTTGCTCTGGCTTGTTTCCAGCTTCTTTACTCCACTCCCGGTGGATATGACCAAGAGACTGATTTTAGGATCTTTCAGTCTCCCTCCCTCCCCCCCTTTTTTTTTATAAAATAAAAAAATTTACATGACCTTTCTCTGACCATTGCATCCTGAAATCTGATTAGATCGAGTGCTCTGACCTCCAAGTTCCTGACCCTCGGTAGAGAATGGAAATGAGACGGAAAACCCAATAAACTCCGTCAGCGCCTCTGCTCTTTGTCGAGTTTGGAGTGCAAAACAAAAGCTGAGGTTTTTGCAGTGAAGTGGAGGAGAAACGTTGGGCTACGGGGCCGTCGGTTATGTTGGCTAGAAATCCCAGCAAGTTAAACTGTGAGCTGTTGACTGGAAGATGCAGGGTGGCAGATTTGTTTGTTTGTGCAGGTGCAAAGCTGCACAGATTATGCAGATGAGTATTTACAGAGTTAATCATAAATTTTCCCCTCTTTCGCACACACACACACTCATGCCCACACACGTGTTCAGTCAGCATGGAAAATATGTTTCTGCTACCCTCATTTATGGTGTCACACACACTCTAGTGTGAAGATAAATCTTCTTTAATCACTAAGACAAATTGAAGATGTGGGGTGCTTTTTATCTTCATGTAATGCATTTCCATTGCATAACTAACAAAGTAAAATAAATTTGTCAATTTTACAACTTAAATTTCTACTGGCGTCCAACAGCTTTACTATATTATAAGTATTATAAGTAGGAAAATTCAACCCCCTTGCCTCAAGACACTATTATTATATATATATTATATATTTTTGAGTTATTCTGAGAAGAGGAGATTATTTAACTTTGAACAATCTTAAGTATTTTTTTAAAAGAATCCTTTAGCTTCCTTAACTTCTAACAAGCATTAAGATACAGTAAGTGCTGACAAACTTCTTACACCTCTTGATGTGAATGTTTGTTTCCGTTTCACAGGAAACAGTTTTAGCTCAAAGATGTTTGATGGTTCCTGGGCTGCAGTCGCTTCCTTCAATCTTTAACAACAATATTCAGACAGATGTAAATGTGGTAACTAAGAAAGCTACTCTAGGATGTTTCAGCATCTTTTTCGTCACTAAGCCTAGAGATGAGTTTGGGATAGAATAGAATAGAATTCAACTTTATTGTCATTGCACTGTCACAAGTACAAGCAACGAGATGTAGTTTGCATCTATCCAGAAGTGCTCTACGAGATATAAATATTTATTTACAGATGCACAAGACTATGTATGTATAGACTATAAGGGGTTATAGCAAGAGATATAGATATTGTGTATAAATATAAATATGGGAGCTATATGCACAGATTATACAGAATATACAGAATATACAAGAATGTTAGGGAATGGATTATAGATAAATAATGGCAGATAAAATTTACAGGTTGTATGTGTGTGTGAAGAAAACAGTCCGTGATGTGTGTGTGTGTGAGGATAGTCCATGTGTTATTATTGTATGAGAGGATAGGGGAGTACAGTCCTTATAGTTTATGTTTTATGTCAGGAGGCGTTCAAAAGCGTGACAGCTGTGGGAAAGAAGCTGTTCCGGTGCCTGGTGGTTCTGGTCCGTAGGCTTCTGTAATGCCTCCCAGAGGGCAGGAGGGAAAAGAGTGTGTGTGCTGGGTGAGTGGAGTCCTTTGTGATTTTCCCGGCCCTTTTCAAACAACGCTTCCTGTAGATGTCCTTGATGGCAGGGATCAATGTTTAGATGGAAATGCCAACTATCACACTCTTTAAGCCTCTTTAAGACGGAACTAGATTTCAGGTTTATGATCAAGATGTCCAGTTTCTGTTGTAAAAAAGAAAAACAGTCCCAAATTCCTCAGTTTCACGCATGACTGTGAGGATAGTAAGTGTTCTGGTCAGTCAGATCATGCATAGGTAAGCTATAGCAGAACCTTACCCTTTGAAAACACTATAGTAGCCCGGCTAGCTCAGTCGGTAGAGAATGAGACTCTTAATCTCAGGGTCGTGGGTTCGAGCCCCATGTTGGGCGTGAAGTTTTATCTCCTCGTTAGTACAGTGGTGAGTATCCCCGCCTGTCACGCGGGAGACCGGGGTTCGATTCCCCGACGGGGAGTGAAGTTTGTTTCAGGTCCCTCTTGAAAATGAGATCTAGATCTCAATGGGGTTTACCTGATTAAATAAAGGAATATTATTATAATTGATAAATCCTTTTAAATGATTTAACTTTGCAGATTGCAGAATCAGGGTGGCTAAAAAAAAACTCCTCAAGGATAAATCTATCTTTTTAACAAAGACACACACGTAAAAAAAAGAATTCAATAATGTTGAAATGTTCCCACTCATCTGTGCCCAAATGGTGTTTAATATATAACAAATTATTTCATAACATTATGTTAGAATCATCTTGCTTTCAATATGAGACAGTACGGTTTATTTTAGATAAATTTCACATCTGCTGAAAACCAGAGCCCGTGTTTAGTTTACTTAAAATCCTCAGCCAAAACTATAAGAACTGTTCCACCAAGGACCAAAGACTTTGCTCAACAGTGACCGATGCTCTAAAACGTCGTTTATTGTGGAGTGCTTCTTGATTTTACTCTAGATTATTTAATGATGATCAGTGAACTGTATTTGCAGATCAAGGTCATTTTATTCTTTAAATCTAAACCTGAGCCATTAAGATTAAAATGTATTTGACCTGTTGGTAACACAGATTGACTTTAAAAATAAACTGTCCTTTAGCCTCATGTTTAAAAGTTATGTTTCATCTAGCATGCCATTGTTTTCCATGCATTCATATTCAACTATAATAAACAGTTTTTTTCTTCTTCTAGAGGATGCAGGGTACAGTTATAAACAACCCACAGTAAAACATAATGAAAATGCTGCAAATCCACAAGTGTCATTCAAGGGCAGCCTGTTCTGAACTGTTCTCAACTCTGTGAGGAATCTTGTACTATGAAGTGTCACAGCGTGGCACCATTGGTAGCCCATACACACGCAGCTGCTGACCACATCCGAAGCATTTCGGAGGAAGCAGAGTGACCTGTTGGCACTCTGCCGTTCAAGTCTGAGTGAAACCATGGCAACCGAGTGATATGCAATTATCCATGTTTTTGATAATGTGGAATCACATGTGCAAGGAATATTTAAATCTATTTGCATGTTTAACTAGGGGCACGTCAAGGGAGGAATTTAATATTCTTTCATGTGCGCTCAGTTCCATGTTGTTTGGGATGGACAAAAGAATTATGCATATCCACAACTTTATACATCTAAATTTGTTTGTGTGTGCTTAACCTAAGTGTTATGCGTTGAGCAAGAAGGAAATTTACATAGTGGCTTGTGAGTGACATTTCAAAAATATTCAGGTGGGTGGGTATGGCTGAGAAAAAAAATATGATTCCTAAATAAGAGTCCTCCAAAGGTCATTCAATTCTGGTTGATGCAGTCCAAGATCACATGATTTGTTCCATTATAACAGACTGAAGTGTTTGTTAATGTCGCATCATGGTGGCTTAATGAAAATAAATGACTGCACTAGCAAACCAAGCAAAATATAGACTAGGACGTTCCTCTTTCATATCAGCTCTGCTTTTTTCTTCTTACTTTGAGGATGAAATGAAAGCTGGTGGGACCGAGGAGCATGGTGCGACGCAGGGAGTCCTGCAGAAACAAAAGAAACCGACTGCGGGGGTTATTACTGCTGGCAGCTGCTGTGTCAATTCGACCTTCAGGTTATTTGCTCTGTCCTTCTCACAGCCACAGACTCCTGCGGCTTGTTGTTTTGATTTACATGACTCTGTGTTTGTGGGAACTGATAGTTGGGGAAGTTGTTTCCCAGTCATCACCGACGCAGCAGCCCGGTGTCTGTGACAAGTCTTCCGTGAAGGAAATCGGAGTATCATGGAGATGGGATAATCATTGGAATCTTGTATTACACACACAGTCACACAATCGACAGACATTTTGGCACTTCGCGTTGGCTCTGCTGTCAAACTATCTTTCACTCTGTTGTTTTTGTCTATAAATCCATCTGCACCCAAATAATGCTTTTATAGCTTCAACAGTTTTCAAAGATCTGTTTAAAATGTCAAAAAAAGAAAAGAAAATAATCCATACTTTGTTATAAAAAAGTTGTTTTCTTCCCAGCCTACGCACACATTAAGTTACCTTCTAAAGAGTTGAATGGATGCTAACATTTGTGATTCATAAATACCTTTTATGCTTAATTAGTTTTCATACTAGCAAATTGTATTTTATTATAACGAGGCTGTTTGCTTTGTGCCTCAGAGCTTTGATGTCAGCTGCATGCAGGCACACACACTCAAACACACACTGCGAAATGTCTGCAGTGGAGCTGTGACAGTTCATCTCTCCTGGCTGCATGAACTGTTATTAGAACTATTTCAGGAGAAACTCTTATTCCTCTACATTCTCATTCAATCACTGACTGAAATGTATTTTTCTGTCCTTACTTGCTATGAAAATGTCACTAACGATGATAAATAGTGAGAGTAATATTTTTTAACTCTGCCGTGGAAACGTTATTTACAGTTAATTCTGGAAACAACTTCTATGACCCTGGTCAGGAACAATTGCAAGATGAATATATGAATATAACTGTAATAAAGAAAATTACATTTACAGACACAAAGTTGTAAATTGAACTCCGCAAGGTAAACGTCTCAGTTTGCTGTTTAACAGAGCTATGAAAATAAAAAAATAACTTCACTCCATTTCTTTACTGAGCAGCTTGTAGAATAAGTTTCAGCAGTGTTTTTTGTCTCACTTTACAAGTCTCTGACTCTTCCCTTCAACATTGCTTCACTTTATTGATGTCTGCAAACATTTGCTGTCACTCCACAATATTTAAACTTTGACTTAGACTTTGACAAAGCCATTGCAATGCTCCGTTTCTTCTTCTTCAGCCGCTTCGTTCTGGGATTCGCTGCTATGTTTGGAGTCATTTTCCTGTTTGGACCAAGCTTCAGATGCTGGAAAATGATTCCGCATGTAACTCTAGAGTACTTTGTTCTACAGAGAGGATTTTAGCTGACTTGATGACTGTGAGGTAGCTCATGTGACTGACTGCAAGCTTGAATTATCAGTCCTGCTGTGGTTTTCCACCAAACACGGTGCTGTGCATCGTGGTCTAATCTCCAAATGATATTGCTCCAGAAGTCTCGTGCTACATTCAGGTGAATCTCTGAAAAATTAATGTCAAGCTTTCTTATTCTCTTCAAAGAGATCCGTCCAACAGACATACTTGTTCTGGCTTTTTCCAATTGTCCTATCATGGTCTTTAACATTTAACATTCTATCTTATGCATGTAGAATATGACATGTAAGTTATGGGTTTCTTGCATTCACTTGACCTTGAGGTGAATCTCCCTGGAAGTCCACTTGGGGGAAAATTGGCAGCTGTTTGATGGTTGGGAATAATTTCTCTGTAGATGGATGGACTTTAGTTGGAAATGGCCTTGGATCAACAGCTACTTTCCAAGGCCATTGCCGATGTGTTTCCACCTTAACATGTTGTTGATACCCACCGTAATTGGTCAGAGCATCAAGCTGACTCTCAAACCACAAAAATAAAAGTGTGGTCATTTTACCAGTAGCGTAGCAACTGCCATTCACATAAATGGATCAATAAGCTTATGTTTTGTTTTGTTGGGGTTTTTTTAAAATCAACTTACGAGTCTTCTCAAAATCTAACCCTTAATATTCTTCCCCTCAACAAATAGGACACACGGCAGTCACAGCTTTTTAGTCTTTTCTGAATGAAAGCTGGAAACATGAGTAGTTTGAGAAGATATCCCATGTGCATAAATACCACCTGAATGTGAAACAGGATCTGCTTTAGAGGATATTTTTCATTGCTTTAAATCAGAGAGACATTTTTTCTCTTCGAAGCTCCATTGTGTATTTAATTGGTAAAGGTCATTCTCACATGGTTAGTCTGCACTGGGCGAAGAAAGAGCTCAGGAAACCGATTATATTATATCCAGCAAAGTCTAATTAACTCTTCTAAAGATGAAATTGGGAACTTATTATGGAATAACACCTAAATGTCCACTCTTTGACCTTTATCTCTAAACTTCTATATGTGATTTAAAGCGGTCTTTGGAGTGCTGTAAGGAGGAAAATGTCAGTCACCTTGATCATTCTATTCCAGGATCTTAAAACGTGAGCACAACCCAACAATATTTTAAGATGTCCTTTCAACACAGTTATTCAAGCTGCATAACTATCCTAATATGAATGTGCAGTTTGAAAAGAAGTTGAATCTGTACTGGCAAAGGAATTTTAGTTTTCTGTAGATTTATGACCTCTTACATGACTTATTGTTAAGATAGATAATGGTATGTTTTTCATAAACTCTGCATTGAAGGTCATTTGGCAACAACCTGGTAGGTTATTTTTAAAATTACTGCTGTTTAAATACTGGTTGGCAGATATATGCTACTATTATGAATTGTCTCAGTATTATAATTCTGATGCTGTTTAAAGATTTTTTTCTGGGTTTCTACATCAAATCATACATTTGAGTTTTGCTGTTTTTCTGCTTGCCGATTCTTCATAATTTGTCCTTCAGGTTTACTGCAGTGTCACAGCTCACAGTTCATAAATCACTGCTAACCTTGCCTGGTTAGTCAGCCAATTAATCATATTGTTCTCTGAATATTTTAACGGTATTTACTACATGTCAGGCTCAGCCTGCAGCTCAGTCTGTGCATCACGAGCTTGTTCTGTTTTCTGATGTATTGGCTATTTAATGTGGTGTTTATGTGCTCTTCTTGTCCTGCCATAAGTTACAAATGTTATTGCTATGATTCTGAGTCATTGGAGTCTGTGATCATCAGCTTTTACTGCAGTCTTTTGTGTTTGTACTCTGAACTTTCTGTTACAACACAAAACAACTGTTTTGGGGTCTACATTAGAGGTGCAGTGGTAAAGAAGATTATGTCGAACGTTTTCTGTGTAGCATTGTTGGTTCAGTTTACATGCATGCCAAATACAAATACGGCGATGTTTTAAATCAGAATACGTGCAGAATGTTTATATGTACAAGACTAAAGGTGCAGTCCATCTTGCAACTAAACTAAGCAGCGGTTTTCCAGCCATCTCTAAAGTCTGCTGTTTGGGAACAATAAGAATTGATAATCAGCTACAGTAATAATGGTCAAAAGAAGAAAGGTGGATCAAACCCAAGTGATGTTTTATGTACAGTAGCTCTTCCTACATTGGAATATAATTACTCAACTGAAACAGCTTGGACCTGAATGTAAACATCACACATGCCAGACAAAAATCAGCTGACGCATCCAATCAGCTCAAACTCCTATATCGACCAGGAGAGATTTTCCCAACAGCTGTGAATGCTGCCTTCAGGTTCAGCTGGGACACACAAAAGCAGAACAACTCCAAAGTGATTAAAACATGTTTTATGCACAAATATTGATACAGTTTTGGTTTTTTTTAAATGTAAGCATAAACATTTTCAAGCGGTTAAATGGTTGCATCGTCAATCGAGACACTGGCTGTGCCTGCCTATGCTACTTTACACGTTAAAAAATCAGAACAAATCTCTGGTTAGTTATTTTTCACTTTTATTAGAACATAATAAAATCAAAATTCTGGAAAAGATTCTGACTTTGCTGCTGACCAAAGTAAAACAAAAGGGGAAACGTTTCTATTTTTTCTTAATTGAAGTGTGTTGAAGGACACAAAGCTGTGACTTTAAAACCAGCATTTTTATCAAACTGGGATTTTTTTGTGTGTGTGTGCAGTTGCACAACTAGTTTGGTAGATGTTCTACATTGGCTCTTAATGAAACTCTCGAACTTGTGATTGACTATTACCTAAACTGATGCAAAAGAAGGTGATTTTTGAGGTCTGAGTCCTAAACCCTAGAGCCAGAGGTGGACTGGCAATTTATATTTTCTGTAGAAGTCCAAAATAGCTAAAGTGTACATGGCCTTCAGCTTGCTTTGCCCATAACCTAAACAGAGCTACTCTGAAAGCAAACAGCATGCAGGGAAGTGCTCCTGTAAGGAGTGTGCCAGGTATGCGAGCGTAACGGAGAGCCCGGCCAAAGGCAAAGTGTGTTTCCATGTACACAAAGACACTATTGGAAGCGGTGTGACATACGACACAAAAAGCAGACTTTTGACAAAGAATGAGATTAAGAATTAGACTATCAAACTATGCTCCTTCAAGCCACTTTCAACTGCAGCTGTAATATAGAAAGGAGTAGATTTTAGACCAGGTGTAGCATGGAGCTAATGAATGACAGTCAGCAGAAGTAACTTCACCTGGCCAGGTGGCCAGGCTTGGACAGAAAATAGAAAATAATCACTCAGCTTCTACCTGATTACTGGATTTGTCTGGCAGCGGTAGTGAAAATTAGATTAAGTTGTGGTTTAGTGCCGTCAAAAATAATCTTTTAAATATTAACTGTCAAGCCGATTTTTATTTCTGCCTGGTTAACGTACCCTTGTTCACAGCCAGGCATAAGACCATGGTGCCTAATTGAACTGGGAAAAGAAACAAATCGACTGGTACCACAGTGAGATATGGTAGCAAGAGTGGCAGTGTGCTAAACATAGCTCAATCAAAGGTTTGAGGAGAGAAAATCTATTACAAACTGGGTTTTTTTCCAAAGTGTTTTTCTCTATCTGTCTTCTTACTTAAGTGGTTGGTTGCTTTTTTTGGTGCTTTTGTGAAGGATTGTAAAGCATGAAGGCAATTCAGCCACACAAATATTTTTCATCCCAGTACGCCTACAACTGGATGCTCTTGATATCACCGCCTCAGTTTATTACAGCTGTTTTAAATAACCAGCGGCGCCTGTGAAGCTGGCAATATTTAGCTGGATCAGGAGTTCATCTGCAGAAACGAGGCCGTTTCTTTGATCTGTCGTGACGGAGAAAAGCTTGCGCTGACAGGGGAAGCTCTTAATTTACTGGCCCGTCTACTTTCTCGCCACAGTGCAAATTTCCTCGTTGGGGTTTTGACTTCCTAAAGATAAAAAAAAATAACAGGTTAGGGGTATGATGTTTTCTGTTTAAATCTGTTTGAATAAATTGTTCATCAAGATGTCAGAAACCCTGGAGTCTACTTTTCCAAAGGAGGTCACATAAAAAAAAAAAAAATAAAAATAAATTGTTATATTTGATTTTAGATTTTAAACTCTGAATTGGTTGATAACATTTTTGAGAGATAGATTGGTGTGTGGGATATGTGTTGGATGTTTTACTCATCAAACATAGATCTTATGTTTGACCTTTGACACCCCTGAAGGTTTAATAACACTCCAACAGCGACATGACCAAGTAAACACTTTTTCTGAAATATGCCTGTCCATCAAATGAAATGGCTCCATCTAAATAATCAAATAATCTACTTCATTTTTTTTTAGCAGTATGCAGAAAAAAAATTACCAGCAGCAGTTCCTTCATTTCTTGATGAGATGTTGGCTGTAACAGAAAGTCTAATTTGAAAAATGTTCACGTGTTCAGTAAATATCACTATAAAACTACTGCTGCACAGAACTAACAGAACAGGGTGATTCAATCAAGATTTTAACAAGCGAAGCATGGACTCAAATGTCATTTTCATACCTATAACTTATCAGAACAATAATCCATTCGATAGAGAATCCTGGAATCCTTATTTGATATATAAATCTCATCCCAACAGATAAATTCTGTGATTCAAGTTTCACTTTCGTCTTTTATCTCCAACCTTTAATATCCCTTTCAAACAGACGATGCTGGCGGGGCATCTGTGGTGGGAAGAATAACAATGAGGAAAGTCTGAAGTTGAGGAATGTGTGATGTTTATCTGATCTGCAGAAGAAATAAAAATTCAGTAAAATGTTATTATGTTATATTAATGGAAGTAGTTTTTATGAACTGAATACATGTGCAGATTAGCCTCTATGTCCCAGTTCTGGTTGCTTTTGATGTATATTGAACGGCTTGCACATGGAGCTGAGTTGTTGATTAGAAATGTTTCTTTCATGTCATTCTTTTGAAACCTGTTGCTTTCATTATTTAATCCGATTCAAGATTTATTGTCTTGTCCGGCTAACGTCTGTTTGATTCTGTCTGCAAACACGATCTGCAGCTTAGATGACTGATACTTTGCTTGTCTGACTAAATAAGTGTTTCAAATTTCTGAATAGGCAATCGTTTGCTAAGCAAATTATTTCACTTTAATTCTAAAATGCATTTGTATTATTTGATTCAAAGCATTAAAGGATGATTGGAAACTGGGAATATTGTGCAAATTCTACTCGGCTGTTTCATTGATCCAGAGTATTTTACAACGTAAATTTGCAATTTTAGATTACACCATGTGTCGAATGGCCAGTCAGTTGGTTTAAATTACATTAAACATAAATGTGATACAACTTGGCAAGATTGGTTTCTGAGGCGAATTTGAAGTCGTCTTCATCTTCTTCCTTTTCAGCTTTGTACATATAGAGAAAATCTCTTTAGTTTCTTGTTTCTATTAATCTATTAATTTAAAAGAAAATGTATCTTTCATATATTGTTTACAACTAAAAAGATCAATCAGTTCTTTGTAAATGACTCCCTTTCAGAAAGCATGTTTTTTACTACACTATCACTATTTCAGCTTTCCTTTTCCCTCACGACGGTGTTGACATGCCTTCAGAATGTTGTGTTTTATTGATTTCCGTGAGATGAAAATATGTTTTATGCTTTGCCAATCTACCATTTTGCATTTAAGAAATGAAAAAAAAAATCGAATCTGTTTGAGGATTTTGATGAATGCACAAAAAAAAACCCAGAATCAATATTGCTGGCATTTTTTTTTACACTCATACTTGAACAAAAGCTCACCAAAGCCTAGTTTACTTATAACAATTGGGAAATATCCTGCTCTCATGTAATTTAAAGGCGATAGAAAATGGTCAAAACAGAGGTCACTAACCTCAAAACGTCTTATGAACGTCTTCCATGGCCTTTGCAAAAATCTGGACTTGATAACATGATCCTGATACATTTCTTGTTGAAATCTGCCTTAAACCAGATGTATTTTTTTAGAATACATGGTTGAAGTTTGTTCAGATAATTTCTTAGTTTACAGCAGACAAGATGGAGACATTCTTGACATTCAGATCATTTCAATCAGACTAGCTTTGCTCAGTTTACACACAGTTATAGTAAAAGTAGGCAAGTAATGAAGTATGAATTAGTACTGGAGGGTTTCAGGTGGGGTAGGCACGGTGGGACCAACTAGTGGGTACTGCTCTCATTAGAGTCCTTCCTGAAAATCAATCTGTTGCAATGCAGTGCAACACAGGTGTCCTGCGGCTCTCAGCAGGATATTTCATTAAGATTTGAAAGTTGGTTTTCTTGTAACAACTTGACTGAAAATGTTCTCTACGTATCTTGGATGAAATCTCGACATTCCTGACAGCTTTGCTTCTCTTTACAATGCACGCATGCGGTTTGTAAAGTCATCCTGGAATTCATGCAGCGGCCTCACGTACACCTCAAGTATTTTACTGTGGTTTTTACAGATTTTTTTGATTAAAACAGCTCATGAAAAGGTGGAAAACACTGTCTCAAGTGATTGGGATTTGGTTTCACAGAAAAGTCTGGCTTGTGCGTTTAAATTGGAAGTGTTGAGTAAATAATATCACTGAAAATTAGTCTACCCTATCTAATTTTCTGTTTTTTCTTTTTGATTGTTTGTGGTTTAGAAATAATTGGGTACAGGTGTGAACAGCAACGTATATCAGACATGATTGTGCTTCACTTTTTATTTTTGGCCCTTTTAGCTTGGAATCGGTCTGGTTTCAGCCTTTATCTGTTTGCTTCCTGCAGGATTCGGAGGCGACTGCAGATATTTCGTATATGAGAACCTCTTTATGATCACATAGCCTTCTCACACTCCTCCTCAAACTTTGTTTAATGGCCTGCTCCTTTGAGTTCTTCTCTTATCAATAATAAATGCAGCACTCCCTCCTCTTCCGACATGCTAATCCAGCTGCTCCTCCTCACCCAGATATTAATCCTCAGAGACATTTAAAGAACGTTCTCCAAGTTGCTTTTGCCGTGGTCTCTCATCCTGTTCCTCTAATCTCTATTACATATTCCTGTTCAGTTCCTCTGTTTTCTATTTTTAACCTTTTTGTTCTCGTCAGTTTTTTTCTCTCTTAAATATCATCTGTTTTATCTTCTTAGTCTTCCTCCTCTACTTCTCTTCCTTTCCTTGTGAATTATGATCTCTTTTTACTTTCTACCTCTGCTTTTTTCCTCTTTAATCCCCTCTTCCTTCACTCTTCTCATGCCTCTTGTATTTTCTGCGATCCGTCATCTTCTTCTGCTATCCTTCTACCCTTTATTTCCTTTTTGCTCACATTCTTGCCCCCTATCTTTTTTATACTTTCTCTACTGTTCTAACCATCATCATCTTTCTAGCTGACATTTTTCGTCTTTCCCACTGCTTCTGCACGGATGAACAAGTGTGTCCTTGATCTACGGGTTGTCTACTGGGTGCTGCTGTGCTCCCCCCGGTGGTGATCTGTTTTTGGGATGAAGCGACGACCCCTGACCCCCTCCAGGCTGCTTATGAAGGCTGATAGGAACCAGTGGGCCGCTCATCTCCTCTGGGAGGTCAGCGATACCAGGCAGAGATATTTTGGAGTTAAGATTTGGAGGCTTTTCCTCTCAGGACACAGCAGAGGTTTATTTTTGCCCACTTACCTTTGAGTTCCTGTGAAAGATGAGCTGATTAGCTGGTCACTCATTGAAACTGATTGGTGGATGTGCGTTAATAAGACCATCAGTGAGGCCCAAGTTTCACTTGTTGGTTTTCTGTCAGGGACTGATAAGTAAACTAAAGCACCTGCCAACAGCATCCTGAAGCAGCCAGGTTCATTTTTTTTCCCATCAAGTCCCATTACACCAGTAATAAGATCATTTGAAACGTTTCCCCCATTTCAAGCAAATCTTGTCATTTTGTTTTTTCATTTAGGTGAAAACACTTGTGCTGATTAAAGAAAATGAATTTTGAAGCTTCTGTTGTAGGACACTGAATGCAAACATACAGTAAAAATATATATGTATGTTTTTGATCTCATCAGTTTTTTTCTTTGTAAGATCAGGAAATTTTTTATTTCATTTCATATTTTTCAAAATAACCCTCAGAAAACATTTCAGACAACAGACAAAGTTTAATGTGTTGTTTCAGAACTATTCTACCAGATGGATGGGTAAATATGTAGATACTATGAAAATGGGATCTGTACATCAAATATTGGATTCCAAAAAAAAATCTGTGTACACTCACTGATCTAATGAAACAGACACTCAGCTAGAGTTGTAGAAATTTAAGGTCATGTGACTGTTTTCCCATGATTCCAGTGTCACATTAGAGTTGTCCAACCAATCCCTTTGAAGGTTTCCTGTAGATCCGTTGTGACCCGGATAAAGCAGTGATTCAGTGCTGCACTTTTCCCTCCAGCGAATTGGATCATAGATGTTTATAATCTGGTCCTCATAATTCATCATATATTTTTTTGTGGATCGTAATTGTGAAACAAGCTGATCTCTCAAATTTTAACAGAAGACCATGCACTGAAATAAAAATGATACCAGCAATCCATCGCTTAGATGGGCCAGTTTTCAGTGTAAAGGTTCACCAAAATTTTAAAAGGTTGGTTTCAAATCAGCTAAATGTATTCATGATCCTGTTTGTAAAGTTTAAATACCTTTTATTGATATTCCAAAAAGTGCTGCAGTGACTTCAGCGCTCACCCTAAGCTGGCTGAAAATAGGTTACAACACTTTTGCCTCTCTCTAAAAAATAAAAATAAAAATAACTCATGAATTTGGAAATATATTTTTTGACAACAAAAAAACCCCCAAAAATTAAACCAATGGTGTGGGGGGTGGGGGGGGGGGGGGGGGGGGGGGGGGGGGGGGGGGATGAGGCAATATGCATATTTCTTCCAAAGTTAACATTGTTGTTAAAATTAGAAATGTCTGATAAGCAGACTGTTACAATTTTAGCAAATATTTTCCAGGATTTGGCCTGAATCCACACAAGAAACTCAAAATCAGTCAATTAATCAAGCTTATTTGTACAGCACCTTTCGGAAATAAGGCATCATAAAAACACAAAAATACAAAGTCCTAAAAACAACTGTAAACAACTGAAAAAAACCCAGTAACAAATACATTTTGATGAGTTCCATTGCCAAAACCATCAATACACATCAAATAAATGTGTATCTCCAAAATGCCAAAGAAATGTTATTGCAGCTATAATGATTAATGTTGTTGGTAATATTTTTGCACTAGCATGAATAATTATTATTTTTGTTGTTTTAAATAAAAGTCTTTAGATCATGCCATACATATGATCTCTAAGTATTTATGTAAATACCATGGTGCTGAAAAAAAAGGGTATTTTTACTTAAAGGATGTCACAATGTGAGATTTAATAAAGGCCTTTATCTAATCCTTAAACAGAAGCCTCATGTGGACAGATATTACCTCACTGAAAGCCTGTTCCAAAGTGCTGTCTTGTTGCGTACCACTGGAGCATTAAGATGATATAAAAGCCTTAGGTGCAATATTACCGACATAAAAAAATGTATACAGTTGATTAAAAAGCATTAAATAAAAAGCAGTTAGTTATTATAAATGAGTGGCTCTGAAATGTGCGTCCTTGTCAAAAAAAATAGACCACAAATTATTGTTTTAAGAATTTTCCACATTCATTAATACTTTTATAAAAGTTCTACTGAATGAAACAAATAATTAGTTTAAAGCTGCTAATTATTATGTGTTAAATAAAAGCAGAACTTATAAAAATCTGTTCTTCTTACAAATCTATCTATACATAAAGATGCACGACAACACAGTTTGAAAAGATTTCCGGAAAGTATGGCTTCTTGAAGTCAACATAAAAGAAGGAATGATTGAAGACTTTTGCATGGTAGTGTTAGTGGCGTAGGGTTACGGCTAAAAATGATCACTGACTTTGTGATTCATTACATCTTCTGTCATGTAAAAACACCATCTGGAGGTGTTAGCGAGGTTAAAATGTTGATTTTCATTTAACACATTGCCTGCTAATTAGATTTGCAGCTCATTCCTAAAGCTGGAAACTTGCTTTAGGAAGTTGACTGGGCCACCTGCGGTTATACAGTAGCTGTCCAATAATAAGCCAGTTGCAGATCCAGAAACGGCCAATCTGACACTCTCCACTGAAAGCTCCCTCTGTTCCTCCTGTTTCAGTCTTCACGTTGGCTCAAACATGAATAAAATGAAACTCCAGCCAACACGTTGGAGTGTTCCTTTGGCTTCTTTTGCGTACGGCGTGCACACACACTCAACCTCGGCTTTAACGTGCACCGCTCTGCCAAGGCAGAGGTCTGGTGTATTTGGAGTGAGACAGATGATGGTGAAGAGGCTGCTGTTTGTTGGCACATGGGAGCCATAATCCACCAAGCAAATGGGATCTGAGAGGTCTGGCCAAACAAAACCGAACCATCACAATTACAGCCGAGCTCATATCATTGCCTGCTCAACACCAAGCTGAGCCTGGAGTCGGCAAACAGCCTGTTTGAGGAGTCCAAGCTCACTTTGATGGTTGTTTTTAAAAATAAACAAGTCAAGTGTTTGAATTGAGCATGACTCACGGCCCGAGCCATCGGCCCCTCCGCCCCAAAAATGAAAGTTGTCTCTACAAACTCTGTGCGCCACGTCTGCACATTGAGCACTGATCCGAACTATTCGTCTGGGCTAACGCGCATAAATAATTCAGGTCTCATTTGTCCACAGTGGATGTAGAAATCCTGTGAGCAGAATGACACATCTTCTGCAGCCCTGAAGGATTTAAATAACAGACGAATGGGCGACGATTTTCTTTAACTGCTCGGCAAGTCCTCAACCCCGGGTGGTAAGGAAACATACCTGATTCGTGCGTTCTCTCACCACAGACACTCCTCGAGAAGTGTGTAAGGACACGAAAATGTCACGTCTTGAAATGTAAATACTGCACCGGAGATGAAAAATTAAAGAATCTGGACGGCTCCTTCGTGTTTTATGAGCCCAGACATCTAATTGCCTCAGTTGGATTCTCTCTTGTGGATTCTGAGGATGTAGTTCCTTTTGGTAAATCATCACCAGAAGTGAAGCTTGTCCCCTTTGTCTCACTGGAGGTTCTTGTCCTACTATTTCCTTTAGTGATATTATGAGAAAACCGTTGTTTATTAGGAAAGGCACTCAGTCTGTTTCTAATAATTCAACTGACTAAAATAGTTTTTGGCTTGTGAAGCAGGTTTAGCATTGACAAAATGTGGCTACTTGTCTTGGTGGGAACGGTGCTGGAAAAAATAAAAACAATCAGACAGTAGACCAACTACAGGAACTCTGATAGCAATTATTTAAGTTGTGTTAAGTAATTAAAGTTGCCAGAACCCCAATATGATACTTGAGGACATCTATTGGCTAATTCTTACTTTGAGATGATTCCTCAATTTTTTGGCTTCTTCATTGGCTAAAATATCTGGCTGTGTTATCATTAACCTCAGAAAACATCTCCCAATTTAACAATATATTGCACAATCTAATAATTCACCCGCTTATTGTGCGCCCACTAGCTTTTCCCTCAACCAATCAAGCTTGATCCCCAGTAAAAACTTCAACCAGTACAAATGTGTGGTCTGTTCTTAAGCAATAAAGTTGGAAACAATATTTGTTGGTTAAACATTGTGAGCTTACCTCACTCTCTTTTTTATTATCACCAATTACTTCTAAGCCTATGCTTATTGTCCATTGATCTGGGTTAATTTAAATTGATTGTTGGCTAATGACAAAGTAAGGTCATTAAGACACATGGCTGGAAAGAAACACATCTATGTCATGATCTCCAATGAGAAGCTAGTATATGTAATCAATTGAAGCCCAAAGTAGCAACTTATTGCATATATTTAAAATTCTATATATTGCGGTCATAACACATACTATATAGACTGATGTTGAATCTGATATTGCAGATGTGATATTGTAAAGAGCCACCTTGCATGATTTGTGTTCTCAGTTTTCCTTGTAGCTTCACTGCTTTGATAAGCCTAAATATATATCCTGCTGCATTCAGGGTTATTTATATGTATATGTAATTTATATGTTCACCAGACAGAGTGGGAGGAGAAAGACGGTGCTCACAAAATAACACTGTTCATCATGTCACCTGTCCACCTCCACTTGTCTGTCCATCTCTCCGCCTGGTTGGCTCATTTCTGCGTCCTCGGACCATTTTCTGAACATGAATATCTCTCCACATTTATTTTTTCATCAGAAGTTCTGTCAGCTCCATTTTTCCCAACAGCACTTTTTCTTTTTTTTTTTTTTTTTTTGTTTTAGAAGTTGACTGATGTGCTCGGCCGTCAGCCATCCATCTGTGATAAATGAGGCTCAGGAACAATTCTGCTCTGTCTAATACATCATTACCTGCTGCCCCGGCTTGTTCCCTCTCATTTTAGATGCATGTGTTTTCATACATTCATATGTGTTTGCTGTCTTTTTTTCTTACTGGAAAATAAAGCTAACAGCTTTAATGCTGCTTGCATGGATTTAAATTACTTTTAAAAGATCATTTGCTCAATGAGGTGTTTAAATATTGCTGTTCAATAAATAAATAAGTTCATTTTATTTCCCTTTGGTCAATAGAAACTGCAGTAATGATAAATGAGTTCCTCAGAGCTGACTTGTTGGAATTCCGGATTGCAGGTAGAAGTTCAGACTGGAGCCCTGGATTTATATAATTGCATTGATGAGATTGTGCCAGCACACCTTTTGGTCACATTGACCACAACGTTTCCTCCCAAGGTTTTACAGTAAAGTTGCAGCCTCATTGGTTGGTAAATGTGTGTTGGTTATTCAGTTGTCTGTTTAAAGAGATTCATAATTTTCGTGTTCTTGTTTTTCCTCTGCTGCTTCTGATCTCACCAACTATCATTGTTTTGTCTTATGTGCCGCAATTTCTGTTGTCTGTGGGAATGACAACATTTATATCACATACCGTCAAGTGAGTCCTATCTCAAGGGAAATCATCTGGAAACACGACTTTATTCCTTGTATGACCGCCTGGAGTTAGTCCCTTGAAGGTCCCTATTGCCCACAGAGGACTAATGAGCTGACTTTAATGAGCCCAAGGTTATTAAAAAGACTTGGAACCTAAACATGCCAGGGGTATGAATAATTTTTGACTCAATTGTTTAGCATCAGCATTGAGTTCTGGATTTGCTGCCAGGTCTCCTCCTTATGTGAAATGAGATCAGAAAATCTCCAAAAGGCGATTCTATGAAGGTATTCTGATCAGATCCCGCCCATCAACCACACTCATCCGGCAACCCACAAAGTGCCCAAATGTTTCATCTCCGACTCATATAAAGTTTTCTGATCCGTCTCTTGACTAATTGTCGGTTTTTTTTGTTTGTTTGTTTGTTTGTTTTTTTTGGTGCAGTAAGGATCCCTTCCTGACAGTGACCTGTAGATCATTTCCTCTCTGCGTCTGTCGACGTTAAAACAGAGCGTTAGCCAGTGGCAAACTAAATCCAGAGGATTTTCGGCCATAATGAAGTCCGGAGCAGCAGCAATATTAGCTTTACAGGCCATTCTTTTTATCTGCTTATTAACGGAAACATTGTCAGGGAGCAGAGCGATGCAGTGAGAAGGTTTCTGGGGCGGGGGGAGCGGCGCTGTCGTTGCTTCAGGTATGATGGGTAATGGGGCTACAGATCCGAGGAGATGGATAGTGTAATTAAACACTAGAGAAATTAGAACCCCTTTGGCTTGAGGTAAAAATTTAATTGAGCTCTAAAGGGTGCAGGTAGAAGGAGCACTAAGGTGGGGATTTACAGTGTGATAAGGGTAACTGAACACTGACAGCGTAACTATGAAATGCATTCATTATATGTAAACACATAAATAAAACTCCACTCATTCACACCCTACAGTGAGGTAACTAAAGAGCTTGTTAAATATCTGAAAAATATTGTTTTTTTTTATAAAGTTTATTACATTTTTCTTCTGCTGCTGTTCTGCAAACTATAATAAAATTCCCTATAAAATACAACAAAACATATTGGAAACTGAAGCAAACTGTTGTATTATAAAAAGGAAAAAAAAAAGAGGGACCTTCCACAAACAACCAGTAAAATACAGAGTACTCTTCTAAAGGAAAAATAACTTTTTAGTGCATGAAAACATAGTGATTATGTCCTTTTATTAAAATTTTATATATTTGCCAGAGGCTGGTTTCTTTGCTTAAATTGTGAGTTTTGGGTATGCTCATTACAAAAATATCTAAGAAAATAATAATAATAAAAAATGATAATAATTGGTGCAAAGCTGAACTGGACTGCTCCTTGTGGCGACTGGTGGTAAAGCTCCACATGACTTCGTCTTACTTATCAAGCTAGAACATGGCACATGAAAGAAGGAAAAGTTCAGAATTTGAAGTTTTAAGTGGCGTGGGAGGAGAAGGACAGTTCACACAGTGAGAAGATGAAAGGAAACCTCAACAGAATAGAAACCCTAAAGAAATGAGGGAAGGAGACAAACTGAGGAGGGGATTAAAAAGATGGACAAGACGAGTACAATACAATTAATAGGGAACATAAATTTGACAAATTCTTGTTTTTAAGATTTCTTTATTACAGACTAAGAAGTAGTTTGGTTAAAACCTGCGATAGCTGAATATTGATTTATTTTAACATTAAATATCAACATTTACTTCACTGGTAAGGTTTGCATAAATTCATGACAAAGTTTCATTTCACTTTCACTTAAATATTTCCGTTTGATGTGAGCTTCTTCCTTCCAGCTGAGTCATTTCTGTTTCACAAACCTCCTGCTGTCCGTGTCGTTCATCGTTCCTCTCAGTGAAAGGATCTCCTGGCAAGCGCATCAGCTGAATTTAGCCTTCATTTTCCTAATACAATCAGTTCCAACAAAACAGTCCTTCCCTTTAATAAGGGTCACACTAGTCACTGTATGTCTCTCTCGTTGCTGATTGTCTCCCCATAGATCAAAACAAATCCTCGCTGCCATGAAAGTGGTATATGCCGAAGAAAATAACGTGAAAATGCGAGTTAATAATGAACGAGAACCATGTCTCTCCTCTCATCTTCCTCCTTTATCTCGTGCTGCTGATCTGTTGAAGAAGGTGTTGCCTGGCAGCTTTAATTCTTTTGTTTTCCTCTGACGGGCCATCGACTGTATCTGTTTTCATTATTTATTGATTATGTGTGCCCCTGCCCTCCGTGAGGAACATCTGAAATCTAATTTCCCGTCCTATTGTGCGGCATGGCCTACAGAGATACAAACTGAGTATCCAACTGAGGTGAAATTAGTCACCTCAGTTGGATACTCTGCACTCCGTAATCAAACAATGAAATTACTTAGTTTTGAAAGGTGTTAATGTTGCTTGGAAAGTTTTGAATAGCACCACTCATAAATTATTGCAAAAATAACCATCAGACCTGAAAACACAATACCATAATAGTTTGAGTGTTGTGTTTGCAAGTTCTTTATGTGGAAGTGGAACTCGAATGTACTGTAGAAAGTGCGAATAATGAGAAAATATTTTCTGAAAGCAGCTAAAAGCAGCTAAAATTAACCCTAGTTGACTTAGTGCTCCTTTAGTTTATTTTCAGCTTGATGTCGCTTCAGGTGAGCGAAGTGAAGTGACAATATTCCTGCTGACAACTTCACAGTCGAATAAACTTGTGCTTTAATCAGCAGACCTGACACATTAACCATCACCAAATTATTATTTGATTTTTCACCGGATTGGTTTGGAAGAAACACGAAGCATTTCTTCTTCAAATGCAGAACTTCAGGTTCAAAGTTTTGATGTGGTATTTGATCTTAGTTTCACTTATACCTTCTCCATATGTTAATAAAAACAACTTGACCGGAGATGGTCATATGAAGGGGTTACTGGATTGTCTGCTTTCAGAGTTCAGCTAAAATAATATTCTTTATGAAAGTTGACAGGTTCCTGGTTCAGGAGGTCTTTGAGTGCAAAGTTTGTGCTCGCCGTTAGCATTAGGTAACTTTAGTGCTCTCTGGGTTTGCCACTTGTCTCCTCATCAAGTTCAAAATCCTGAATGTTTAATAAATTGATTGTTGATGACTGATTTTTAGCACAGATGAAAGGAAAATGAATGTCCATTTTTAATATATCTCCTCACAATGCCATTCACATTGTCAACATTCACAGTAATGTTTCGAGTAAGAACAACTTTGTAATTTCTCACTAAATCTCAGGTAAAGAGGTTTATTTACTTGCAGTTTTTTAAGATGTTGTAATATGCAGCATCTTTAATAATATCCATACAAGAAAATATTGAAACTCCGAATAGACTTTATCGTTAAAAAAAGCCTATTGAGTATTTCAGAATCAGTTATGTTTGTATTTATTGTGCTGTAAGTTACCACTTATTCTGTCATATTTATTTTTTCATGAATAATTACTTCAACACTTTTGGCTCAAGAGGGTTGAACGAAACACTGTCCTGAAGGCACTGGGAGAATTTTTGATCAAGTAAAAGCACAGCTGGGGATATAAACACATTTCTTCATAATTGATGCTGTTAAGCTTATCATCTTAGCAATAGTATGCATTATTAGACACATATCAACCATGTCTCTAGTGTCTGTAAAATCACCTCACTTCAGGGCGCCTCTGAGCGCAACTGTTTTGACCTGTGTTGACAGATTTTACACATCGCATTTTCATATTTTGATTAAATACATTTTAAACACATAGTTTGTGTTATTTAATGTTTCAAAAGGCAGACCAATAAAGGAAGTTGGAGAAGTACTTTTTGAAGCGTGCCGTCAAGTTCTGACAAGGCCTTATAAGCCAGATCAGGTAAGCACAACGGGGCCTATGCCTTTTTGTTTGAACATTGACAAATCTTCATCAGGTCCGAATCTATCTTCACAGGTGTTTCAGCACCTCACAAGGTTTCAACATCATCATCCTGCATTACCATGTTATCTAGGAGTTCTGTAGATAGACGGACCCTTAATGTCTTTAACGTTCCTTTGAATCAACATGCTGCTAAGCTTTGACTTTCCTGACAACCCCTCTGCAACCAATGTCTTTACCAGGTCATGGACTTACACATAAAGAGGGAAATCCATACCCCTTCCACTTGTACAAGATCTGATTCGACACATCTGCAAGTTTGCTTTACGTTTTCGATGAGTAAAGTCTAGGGCAGGTACAGCACTGGATTGACGATGAGGTATGCTGGACCTTTTTTATTTCCAAATCCTCAGTACCTGCTCAATCCTGCCTCTCGTCACGTGTTCTTCTGACTTCTGAAAGAAGGCTTTTTCCCTGTTTCAGCGTCTTTCCATTTGGTCAACTGACCCTGAAAGACGGTAGCAAAGACGATCTGCCTCAGGAGTTTATACTTCGTAAGGGGGGAGACATCGGACATAAAAATGTGTCTCTGGCAGAACAACGACCCTTGAAATTAGTGTAGAGGAGAGAACAGCTGCAACCAAAGATCGTTGTCAGCTGATGTAAAATAATAGTTTCTTTCCGATGCAGTGCACCGTTCTGTTTAAAGTTCCTAAAGCAATACGACTCAATTATGACCATATAACGGAAATGGATGTTAAGGATTTGACCAGGCTCCTTGCCATTACTTATTTATTGCCATAAATAAGTAATGGCAATACTTATTTATACATGTCTTTCTTGACTACAGTTTATACAGATGGACAATCTTAAATCCTGAACAAATGATTTCTACTTCGACTATCCATGTGGTATTTAGATGTAATGTCTAACGCTGACCTGCTAACAGTCATGTTGAATTGCCTGAGAGGACTTAATGAAATGCAAAGGAATGTTATTTAAATCCATAACCCTCTGCTGAAGGATAAGAGGAGTATGCTTTATTTATGTAAGCTAATTTAGCAGCAAGATATTGACCAGAGATCCCAGTAATGAGGAGCCGGGTGGAGGGAGGGAGATCTTTGTCTTCTCCCAGCTCTAATGGTCTTTGTCTCCTGCCGTCTGCTCTAAGTCACTCTGTAAGTGTCATTAGGATGCACAGGGAGTCGCTCCAGCTAAATATTGTGCTGGCTTCATTTAGCACAGATGAAACCGTGACTCAATGCGGACTCATAGAGCAGCTGAGTCGCGTCGCAACCCAAATCATTTTAGTCGGCTGCTGAGAGAGTTATCTTAGCAGCCACCAGCACTGTGCATCTGAAGCCTCCGAGCCTATTAGTCCCTTTCTGGTGTGCTGTGTTAATTGGTGCTCAATGATTTCAGAGGCGGACTGACTGCTAGTCGGAGTCTTTGCTGCTCTGAGCCTCATTAACCAGGTGATTGTTCTTCTCTTGTGGAGAGACATAAATGAAAGTCATGATCTCTCCTGGAGCTTTTTTTTTTCTTTAAGTCAAACGGTGGTAAGTGAAGGAATACTGGAAAAATATGTAATAAATCTAAAGCTAAGCTGTTCTCTCTCTCCCGTCCCCTAATGCATCTGTGGCTCAAACCAATTTGGTTTAGAGTCAGGTGGTCTTTGTTTAGTTTTTTTTTTCTTGTTTCTGCAATGTGTTGTGCTTGTGACAGAAATTTCACGTATGATGTTCAACTCAGGCTGAATTAGCTTTCTACCCCATTTGGTCTGTTTTAGCTTTTTTTTGTTGTTGTTGTTGTTTTTTCAAATCCGCAGCTATCATAAACCTCATTTCTTTGAGCTATAGGGAGGCAATGTGCAGATGTGAAGGAGCAGTGATAGTTCACCGTACATTACCTGTTCAGCACTGAGTGGTAGACATGCAAATAGTCTGCCAGGCACAAGGAAGGAGACGGTGGAAGCACATTTATGCTTTCACTTCTTCCACCCACTGAAGAAGTGCTCTGACTGTTTGGCCTTAAGGTTGTCCTTGATATTTTAGGTATTCTACGGTCAGTGAGTTTGTAGCTGCCGTCTCAGGTGTTTGCTCTGAACTGTCTTTTGCAAACAAAAATATTCTTGAGGTACCATCAGTCATTTACTCTGTCATTTTTGTCTGTTGAAACCTACATGTGGCCTGCATGTTGCCATTTAAACCTCCAAGTACTAAACGGAGCGTCGGCGATCCAGCCAAATTTGCAGTACCGTAATTCCGCCACACTTTGCGCTATCTGAAAAATTCCAATGGTTTCTGAGAGATGATACCTTGTGCTTTCCAGCCAATATCGGGTTATTACGGTAATTTCACCCCCACTGTAGCAGGGGGTGAGATTAATCTGAGGGGCGCTCCTTTAGTAACTTGCTGGGTATTGAAACTTCCAGTTGTTATAGATAAATGGGCAAATATATTTACTCACAGGACAGTTAAAGAACTGCGTACAATTAAAATAAGCAAAAATATCCAGGCGGAGATTTAAAATTTAGGACCTAAAGGGTTTTAAAGAGGCCTGCCAAATGCTGTGTTGGTTTTCAAGGCAGACCCTTCTGGGGTTTTTTTTAATTGTTGAAATAGAGTGTTGTACAGTAATGAATGTAACTGAGACTATTCTACAACTTTAGTCCATCTCAACTCCACTGAAATTTATTCTGAAGTTTAAACATTAGTCAAAGAATAATTATATAAAAAATAAATTATAGAAATTATTTAACTGAATGATTTGGGGGTCAGTTCTTTTCACAGTACATTGTAAGTTAAGGGACATAAATTACAGTTCCTGTTAAAATATTGTTGCTGGCCTAATTTTAAAGCCCGAATCCATCATGTGTGAATGTTTGATGGTGAAGTCGGAGTTTGAGCTGAATTTTCAGTTCAGTTAGTCCGAAGCCCGCAGCCAAACCACGAAAATCCCTTTTTCTTTTAATCAGTGCCTGACTGATGGCGCGCTGCAGATCTGACATAAACTTTCCCGGGATGCAGGTACAGTAGTTTTCAAAGTCAGCTATCAAGCACTGGTGTCCTTCATGTTTTAGACACTTCCCCTGTTCCGTCACACCAAATGAATATTTGATTAGCAGTCCTCTGCGGAACATAATGATATGCTTTGAAGGTAATTCAGCCATCTGAATTGAGTGTGGATCAAAATCTAAACATGCATTAAACCAGTCCTAGATAACTGAAGGTAGACACCACTGCTTTAGTGGAAATTAAAAAAATAATGAACCACATGTTTTTGTTGGCTGAGAACATGACTGAGTTGACAGTCATGTTGGCCATTTATTATTAATGTTTATCCTCTTGTCTGCGGGCAGCTGAAGAAAAGGTGAATATTACTTGTGGCTACATGCTGTGATTTATTTCAAAGTGCCTCCAGTTTGTTTCGGGGTTCGCTCCTAATTATCGCCGCTTTTGCGGCTAATGCATTTTTAACCAGACTGATCAAAACAGTTCCGCGCCCAAAAGGGACCGTCTGATTTGGACATAATTCGTTTCCTATGCAGGCCAGTGATCAGGATGTAATCGGTTAAATTTTTAGAGCAGACACCAATTGGATGTTTTCTGCAAATTGAAGCATTGCTGGACTACAAATGGACTAAGGTGCACACAAATTGTACCCTTGGCTTCTTTTTTTTCTGCTTCTTTATTAATAATACATTACATCTGTCAAAAATCTGGGGACTTCTTGGCATATTTGCATAAATATATTTCTTTTAATATGTATTTTGCTTCCAGGAGAAGTTTTTTTTATGTATTTATTTTTTTCGAGTCTGGGAAAAAAATAGTGTTCAAAGAACTACACCTAGCCTTCTTAAAATCTAATTTGAAGCATACATTTACAAACGTGTGAAAATTGAGCTGCAAACAGAAAAATGCTGCAAAGCAGTGCAGCGTGTTCTTCAGACCGTATTTGAAGACTTGATGCAGCTTTTAAAGATTCACATCTAGTGGTTGCATCTGATTTATAATTATGAACTGAACTCAGAATATGATCAAGAGAGTGGCTGGCAGAAAAAAAAAAACATGTTTTATTTTATTAACTAACTTCTTGCTAATTAGATCAGAGTTAGTTCATTAGATCCTGTTTTAGAGGCAACATTTGTCCCGTTGTCTTAAAAACTATTAGTTCAGTTGATTGCATTTTTTTTTCCCTTGCCAATCCCTTTAAAAAAACGAAAGAAAAAAATCACAGACAACGCTGCTCTCTAAAACAGAAGCTTTCACATAATAAAGATGGATTCGGTGCACTTAGGCGACTGACTGTTGATGATCTCGTGTCCTCGGTTTGTTCTCAGCTCTGAGGGATTCAGCTCGAGTTCAGCCAAGTTTGACTCATCAAACATTAAGCAGCAGGATTCCTGCGACCTGCCAGCTGTTCTCCTGCTGCTGTTTTCCTGCTTTTTCCTTGAAGGCGACCAGCCTTCATTTTATGCTCCTCTGCCTCAGCACGGATGCTCCTTCTTTTTTCTTTTTTTTTTCTACATTTCATCTTTTCCCCTGGTGGGAGCTCAGTCATAACACTCCTGCTGTCCTTTGAAGCATTTCTTGACCTTTTAGTCCGGACAGATCTTCTCCTGCAGAGAAACTTGGGCTCTAACTGGAGATGAAAGGCGTCTAAAAGGCTTAAACTATGGCTTTTTGTCCGAACACTGCAAGTGAAAGAGCCTTCGTGCGGCTCCAGTTTGATGTTGGAAACTCAAAGTTGTTTGGCAGTAGTTTTCTTGAGGTGAAACCAAAACCAACGACAGACACTGAATCTGTGATAAGAGGGAAGAAATCTCTTTTTGAGAAACAACTTTGAAGGATTTATTTTATTTGGGGGGAAGCGGAATAATTTCAGATTTTTTTCTTCTTCTACATTTATTGAAACATAACACAGAGACATTGAGTGGGGAAAAAGAACCCATAAAAATAATTTGGTGAAGTCAAGAACAAGAACATTTTTAAGCTGATTGACTTAGTAAACACATTACAGAACCTCTCAGAATCTGTGCAGGTCCCTCTTCAGAGTAGCTCAAAGACTTTCTTTTGGATTCAGTTTTTGACTCTTTGGTCTGGTTCTCTGAACACTTGTACTTTGTTTTTGTGGCGTTCTGAATGCTTCGGGTTGTTGTCATGCCGAAAGATGAAGCTCCTCTTTCATGTGGCATTTGGAAAAAAATCAGTATCCAAGTTCCAGAGGAAAATGAACAGGTCCATGATGCTGCCACTACTGTGCTTTACTGTTTTATCAGGATGTTCCTCCAGTGATTTGCTGCATTGTTTAGGTACCAAACATACCTTTTGGTTGCAATAGACCAGAACAAATTTTCCCACAAACAAATTTGAATAAATTTCAAACAGAATCGAGGGAGGTTTGTGGGTAAAATCCTAATAAAATCTGGACAGATTTGATTTTTAAAACTGTGTCTCATCCTGCTGGAACCAAAAATGCGTACATAGCCTTGGGGAAAAGATACAAATGTGTTGTGCAGTTTTTGTTGCTTTCTCTGTCATTTTTTGTATTTATTTTTTGTCCTTGTAACAGTTTGACACACGTGCTTTAAAGCAAGAGCTCTCCAAGAGGAGGATGAGCTGAGAGTTCTGTGCTTCCTCACCCGTCAGTGAGCAGAAAGAGATATCTTTAAGCTCTTTAACTTGAACTGTGATTTTATATATATATATCTATATACAGTATATATATGTAATGTACAGAGGTGAGAGATGATCCAGGTGGTGCCAGAAAGTGGGAAAATGGTGCAGATGAAAGTCTAGCTCTGAGGATTGTGTTTTACTGCAGGAAAAGAGCTGCCTGGCTGAGTTTTCCACTATCAAGAGCTTTTTTTTTCCTTCTTAAAAGCAAGTCAGTTTAAGAACTGTGTTAGTTTGTGCGTCTTACATCAGAGCTGCTGATGTGAGCAAAGGTGTCAGAGTTGGATGAAGACTTTTCTTTAAGATTATTTTTGACATTTTCCGATAGTGACATTTACAGTTCTTATGGTAAATTAAATAAAAGCAGAATTTTAAATATGACTTAAGTAAAAAAAAAAGTTCACATTCACTCTTCTTCTTCTGTCTCAATCTATTTTTCCTTTTTAAAAAAGAGGTGTAATGGACATAAAAGCCAATAGCAACAAGAGAAATCAACTTTATGTGAAACTATACAGTAAATCGACATTACAATACACTGAGTCAATGAATTTTGGTATTAAAATTTGGGTGAAAACTTATTTCTGAACTCTCTCTCTTTTTGTTATCAGTGCTTTCATTTTGTTTTCAATATTCATGTAGAAGTATTCATGTTTTGATATGATATTGATTTCACATTAGCTGCCAGAAATGTAATTAAAATTGTGCTTGCGACTGCAATAACTATAGAAAATCTGAGAATAATAAACTTGTTCCATCAAAATGCACAGCAGCATATTTGTTTTTATTTTCCACAACAAACTATTTTATTTTGGTTGGCATTTTTGCCACAATTGCTTTAAATTATGACTTTATCCGATTTTTTTCAATGCCTCATAACTGGGTGTGGCACTTTTGACTATCATAAAGGGCCTGATTTGATTTTTTGTTTTTTGTACCCATAGTTAAATTTGGTCTGCTGCCATGAGTTAACCATCTTCACGTACACATTTCAATTTAGCTGCCACAAAAAGCTATAAATACGGACAACCGGCAGCAAAATGTAGGTAATGAAAGTTTGATAAGGCTTTAACACCCAAAGCTGTGGTTCAGATAGAAGCAACTGAAGCTGCTTAGAGGATGAGAAATGTCCAGCCAAGAGCTATAACTGCCTGGTGTGTTCTGCTTGTTTCTCACTAATCCGTCTGCTATTTTGTTATCCTTAGAAACAGGTCAGATATCTGGTTAAATTTAAATATCACATTTTTGAGTTTTAGTGAAGATTCAATTCAAGGCTGTTTGATGTTTTCTGTCTAGATCATCTGTTTGCAGCAGTGAACTTCCACACTGAAGTCATGTCCACATCCATGCTTTGTGTGTGAGCAGTCAGATGTGTTTTCTTGGGTTTTGCCTGTAAAGATGAAATGCACTTCGGACACCTGAAGTCAACAGGTGTTCTCCTCTCTTTGAAACTTCTAATGTGATACGATGAGAAGGAACTTGGTTTCTATTTCTGCAGTAAATCATACTTAATTTGGGTTTGCAACTTGCAGGTGAAAAATCTCCCAGCAAACTAAAAACATCAATTCTAATAGTTTATGTAGTTAAACTTTCACTTTTAACCTACATAATGTGCTTCAGTGCTCCGTTTGTCCTAATTCTCTGGAAATTGATCAATTATATATACTTTATCAAAAAAAAAAAATTCTCTCCTCTCTTTCTCCTCTCCCCTTGCAGCCTGCGAGCTGATGAACCAGGGCATCCTGGCATTGGTCACCTCGACAGGCTGCGCCTCGGCTAGCGCCCTACAGTCCCTGACGGACGCCATGCACATCCCGCACATGTACATCCAGAGGAATGGCGACGGCTCCCCCAGGACGGCCTGCCAGTTCAACCCGAGCCCCGCAGGGCAGCGCTATACTCTGGCAGCCCGGCCGCCCGTACGCCTCAACAACGTCATGCTGACGCTGATGGAAGAGCTGCGCTGGCAGAAGTTCATCTTGTTTTACGACATAGAGTACGGTAAGGGGTCGACGCTTTTTGTTTGCTGCTCTGTTGGAATCTCAGAAGTAAAATTCAAGGGGTGCGCTTCAGCGGAGACGATTGCATCGGAAATCAAAGACGAGACAAAACAGCTCTGTTCCAGAAAGCATAGTTTGGAATAAGTGTATATGGATTTGTTGTTTTCTTATCAAAATGTTCTCCGCCTTGCTAATGCATGTTCCTGTTTTGTACCTACACTTTGCTGTTTTCTCCCCTCCTACTTAAATCTGAACAATTGGATATACTTTTACTTCTGTTGGTGGTTGTGTTATTGAGGAAGTATTAGAAATCATAAAAGTCTCTCGTTTTGTTTCTGTATATTATTTTTTGAACAATCCATAATGCATGAGTTGTTTCCAATTATTCTGTTTCTTTGCTCACTCTGGACCAATTGAGCGGGTGAATTTACAACAAATCACAAGTTGTGAAGGTGACGAATGGACACATGGTCGGTTTGAAATGTTTTGTTGGAGACCGCTGCATTTTGAGTGACTCGGTTACAAAATGGTGAAATGAGCATCACTGTTTCTATTCCAGTTCTCTGAAACCTCAGACATAAACATTCACTTCTGAAGTCTATGGAAGTATTGTTGCAAATGGGCAAAATCTCTCCGTTCCAACTAGAGATGGAACCTAGCGTAAGCTAAGGGTGATCTTAATTTTACATCTGACTCGTGATGAAGCCCCTCCCATCTGCTAAATAACTGAATCCACCTGAATCAGATAATGTTTAAAAAGTTGATCTTTTAATTTGTCACACTCTGTTTACCCAGCAGCTGAGGCTCTAGTTGGTATTTTTTTCTTCCCTTGAACTGTTTTCTCTTTAGTGTTTGATATAATCCTTGTGCAGCTGCTGGCAGGGATGGGGTACATACAGATGTTTGCTTTTTTCTGTTGCACTTCGCGCCGAGTTATGTTTTTCTTTTTTTTCTGATTTAGTCTGAGGAATCCTTTTGTTTTGATGAAACACATTTTGTTTGCTTCTGAAGATCGCCTGTTTCCATTTCTCAGTCTCAGCTGTGATGTTGCGGTAACTTTGCGTCTCTGACCGTATCGCCACATGGTGCCTGTGTCTCTTTTTGATGACTCACCAGCTTCTGTAGACAGATGATGCAGCTCTGCTTGCAGAAACACACCGGAGTGTTTTCCCTCTGGCTGTGGAAGCCAGCTTTTCATGTGTTCGGAGTTTCCTGACTTGCACTCCATTGTCTCTGTAAGCATCTTTCTTTATTCTAACATGCTGTCATTTTAGATTCATTTTTATATCCAAAACATTTCATCTGATTTACTATGTTTTTTTTTTTTCTTCTTCTTAACTTTGTTGTGAATTTACCTTATGTGAGCTCTCAGGGATTAGCTGTAAGCAAATAATTGAAAAACCATTAGGAAAAAGCTCTAAGTGCCTCAATGATTTCCACCGTTTCCAGACTGAGAGAGGTTGTTGCAGTGAAAGTTTAGGGCCCGGTTTTCCCGTGTGTTTGTTTGGAATAGCTCACTTTGATTGCATCTTAATGAAATCACATTAGCCTTCATGGGTTCTTCAGTGTGATCAATAAGGGATGGTGGCAATTACAATATAGGGATACAGAGCGATGCGGGCGCTTAGCCTCTCAGATACTCTCTTCCAGGCCATAGGGATTTCAAGCTAATGCATCAGAGCTAAATTAGAAACCTTAGAATGATAAAACAAACAAATAGAAAATATGGGGAACTTTCTCACATAATGTTAAATCCTTAAAATGCGTAAGTGCTCTAAAATGATGATCCCCAAACTCTGTGGCACTTAATGCTAAGAGCCACCTCAGTGACGGAGGTAAAAAAAAAACATTTTTGAAACCTAGCAAACGTATGCAGTTTGCTAGGTTTGGATGTATGAACAGCATGAGTAGCAGCAGGCAAAAGGGTGATTCGACCCACTTAACTGAGGCTTGAACAAGGCCAAAAATAACCTATATAGGAGTGTTTATTAATAAATGTGTAAAAATGTAATATCAATTCCCCTCTACAGTGCCCTGTGCAATATTTCAACCTCCCACTGCTGTCAGTGAGATTCACCTTAACACGAATCTTCGCATAACCAGCTGATTCAAAGAGAGTAAATAATTGAATATTTAAATGACTTACAGGTATCCTCTTAATCGCTTCATTTCATTCCACAGAGCAAGTGGGTTCTGGTTGTCCTTGGCAGCTGATCTTGATTTGATTTTTTGTTTTTTTGTTTCACCTTTTAGTCCCTGGATAAACATTTATTCACTGACTTCAATGCCGAATCAAAAGCTTCAAATTCGATGTTAACTCTGTGCCCTCAGTTTTAGATGTCAACACGATGGCCATTATTGTTTTGAAAAATCCTGCAAATGTGTATTTAACCAAGATGAGAAACCTGTTTTTGTATGTGTTTTGTGGCATTTAGGTGTCAAGGTGTTATTCAGCTGTTTATTCCTTTAGACAGGAGAAGAGAACAGGAGTCGGTTGTTGACATTGATTTCCACCATGTGCTCCTTTCATACTAAAATGGGTTAAGTTTGGTCTTATTTTGGATTTCATGTCTTCTACTTCTGTAGTGCATGCACATCAGAAACTTGCAAGTGGTTTTATCTGGAAATCTTTGTACCACCAGAGAGAAAATTTTCAGATGGTTTCAGACGGTTTGAAAGCAAATTTTTGTCCGTAAAGATTTTAGTAATACTATAAGAAGTCAGTCATTGACTTGACTTGAACCACTCTGAGTAAATTGGTGCAATGCCATGTTGTCTTCTGCAGCCTGGACAGGAGCATGAAGCACTGAACGTCATTTGGTCACATGCTGTTTTATTTAGTTAAAATATGAAGCTAGCTGAGCATTGATCAGCAGTCACATCAACCATATTTGGGGAGTTTGATTAAAAGCTGCTTTAATCTGTGAAACAGATAAAAGAGAACTGATCATTTTTCAATATTCTCCTTTTGTTTCTGCCAAACGATGCTGCTGTTAGAGGAAAGAAGTTGTAAAGTTAAAACTTTTCATATTTTTATTTAATGACCAAGCTTCTTTTAATTTGAATGAATTATACCGCTTTGGGTTTTTCCGTATTTGGGGTTTTAATTGGAGGGATTCACATGTGTTCAGACTAAATTCAGTAAAATATATATATTTTTAAAAAGCTTCATAAATGTTGTAGATGACCGATGCAGCACAGTGTGGGGTCCAAAAACAAGGGCTTTGTTTTTTTTAAAATTGATTTATTTATTAATATTTTTATAATGTGTTCGTTCTCTCTGCTAGAGTGCTTAGATGTGCGAGTGGGGGGGGGTGTAGGAGATGCAGCAGCTGCAGGTTCAGTTTTTCTTATGAGTATTATCATATTTCTGGTCTCCCTGCTGAGCTGATCTCAGCTGTTATTACTCTGAGGTTAGTTGCTGCTCTGTTTCTCTTCCCATAATGATCCCTCCATTTTCTCTGAGGCTCAAACAGTTTAACACAACCGTTATTGTATTTTTTGCTGCACGATTATTGCGCAACATAATGCAGCCTGAACTCTCAATGCAACGAGCAAAACGGTTATCGATGGTAATACGCCCTGTGTGACCTGTTTATGATCTGTCTGTTTCCAGCTTCTGCGTCGCTGATATTTGAAAATTCCCAAACACAATTCTGTGAAGGTTCTGAACATTTTTACTATTCACCATGCTACTCTGCTTTTGTGTTTTATTATCATTATTATTATTTTTCTTTTTGGATGCTGGGGTGTTTTGCCCACAGATAACATTTCTGATGAATATCTGGGCTTACCACTAAACTGAAAGCTTTTTTTTTTAAAGATGGTTTTATTGAGTCAAAACTAAATTAAAAAGAAACAAAAAAGTGATTAAAATCATATATATATGTAACCCCTCAGGTTATATATATATCACTCTTTTCTCCCACACTCCTTAAACATTTTCTTAAATACAATGCATTGTAGCTCTTTTCACCTTAAACAGTAGTAATCACGTTTTCTTAACTTGGTTAATGTTTTACACTCACATATTGTTATTTACTACCGCCAGTAAATGCATCAGTTTTACTTGGCTCTACCTTACTGGTCAGTCAAGGGCAAAATCAAGTTTAAGCAATTTGATTGGTTGTGATGGACTGGGGTGAGAGCGGTACTGGAGGTGTACGTGCCGCTGCTACGCACAGTCAGTCGGCCGGCGGCCGTTCATGGACGAGGTTGGACCTCTGCCGCTGTGGACTATTATATTTTTTTATTGCTAACCTGTTGGAGCTACCAACTTTTCCTGAACGTTTTGCTTGGTTTTTCGAGCCACGGATCCGGACCACGCTCAACGTTTTGCTTGGATTTTGGAGCTGCAGATCCGAACCTCGCTCGTGAGCCGGAACGGACGGTGGGACCGAAGTTGGAGCGGTTTTATTGCCGTTCGGTTTAAAACTGGTAATCCATGGTGGGGTGAGTAACCCATTCCTCGTGGTTGTTCTGGGAGCCGCCATCATTGGAACTGCTATTCCGAGGACGAATGCTAACAGAGTCTCCTCAGGCCTGCAACGTTTGAAAAGCCAACGGACTGCTTTAATAACTCAAGAAACTGAATAGTGTGGTTGATGCCAACAGTATTTGTATTTCATACATTCAGCTTTATTGTTTTTGTTTATTGAATACCACTTGTTTAAAGGGGTTGTTTTGAACAGTTCTGGTTCTGAGACAGCACAGTTGCACTAAGTGTGCTTAAAATCTTATTACTAATCTATTGGGGTGGTAATATTGAGTGTAGCACTTCCTGCGATTAATATCTAATTAATGGGTGGGATACCTTCTGTGCTATTGTTCCATGGTCTTGAAAGTTATCTGTGCTCTGTTAATGTGCATTGCCCTTGGTTTATTACTGACCAGTACGGTTTATTAAACTGGTACACATTCAACTTTACCATCTTCCTTCCTTATTTTAGTATAAGGTCACAGTCACACTGCATTTAGATCTTACTTATAGCTATCTTAGTCTTGCTCTTGTGCTCAGTTACGCACTCTATTCACTACATATATTGTTGCCAATTAATACATTATTTTCTCATTGTGAGGTAGTTGATAGAGTGTAGGTCAGAGAATCTGGGCGCTGTTCATCGGGGAAAACTAGAACAGTGGTTACATATATATATATATATATATATATATATATATATATATATATATATATATATACCGTATATATACAGTATATACAGTATATACAGTACAGACCAAAAGTTTGGACACACCTTTTAATTCAATGAGTTTCCTTTATTTTCATGACTATTGACATTGTAGATTCACACTGAAGGCATCAAAACTATGAATAACACATGTGGAAATATGCACTAAACAAAAAAGTGTAAAACAACTGAAAATACCCCTTATATTTTAGTTTCTTCAAAGTAGCAACCTTTTGCTGTGATTACTGCTTTGCACACACTCTGCATTTTCTTGATGAGCTTCAAGAGGTAGTCACCTGAAATGGTTTTCACTTCATAGGTGAGCCCTGTCAGGTTAATAAGTGGGATTTCTTGCCTTATAAATAGTCATGAAAATAAAGAAAACCCATTGAATTAGAAGGTGTGTCCAAACTTTTGGTCTGTACTGTATATATATATATATATATATATATATATATATATATATATATATATATATATATATTTCCCTTGTTGGAAAAAATAGTCACCTCAGCTGTGAAACCAAGAGTTTGTGGACAGGTTCAACAAACAGTGTGCTCTGATGTCAGGCTGCCCTCTAGCTCTGATATGAACAAGTGTCAGTCAGCGTGATGAGAGCTCTGAGAGAACCTCTGATCCCGGCTGGGTGAGCCGGGAGTCTGTCACAAAAGACTCCGCAGCCGGCGTCGAGCTCGGGGTTTTGTTGTGACGGCAGGTGGGGAACAAATGGACTGAACTGTCAACCATCTGGGCTGACATCTGGACATTTTTGAAGGATGAAACACAATAACACACTTGAGTTTTTATTCCTGTACGAAGGAGATTTTGAGGAAAGATCAATATCCTATCAAGGGTTTAGAATGATATTAAACGTGGTTTTGGGAGCGGGAGCTGGATGAATTTGTAGCAAATCCTTACACAGAAGTAGAATTTTGAAGGAGACGTTTTGAACCTGAATGAATCGACTCGACAGAATCCACCTCAGTGCTTGGTCACGTTTCGAAGCTTTGCAGTTAATCACATGAGATTAACTGCTGAGTCCTTCACAGCAGATGGTTTGATGGTCCTTTCGATCTTGTTTATAAAGTTTCTCAGGAAATCTTCTCCAAAACTGTGAAACGAAGCAAAGACTTTATTTCCAAACAGCTGGTTTGTGCTTGAAAACACACAAGCTGAAACCTATTGTCATTCGTTAACAGGGAGCTGAGCTTTGTAGGTTTAAGGCGATGAGCAAAATGTCCTCCAATGTCATGATAATTCAGCGATACTGTTGAGTTCGAGGCACACTTTAGAGAACTCATAATGTATGAACAGCGTGACGACATTGCAACTCTCTCAACTTCATTGATGTCAGAATGTTGACCTTAGTAGCTTAAAAATCCATACACTGAAGATGCTTCGCTGATGTAGTCCAGGGTTAAAGATTCAAAAATTCACTATAAACGACTGTATTTTTGTGTGTGTGTAAGTTATGTAAGGATTTGCGCTATTTTAAGTCTCACCACAATATGATTTAATCAGTATGTCAGTCTCATTGAGCTCAACAATGCTGTAGTAATTTCATTTTTTTTTTTTTTTCTACAATCAATTTTTGTTCTCTTAAAAATTCCAGAAGTAAATCTGCTTCTCAGTACTTCAGCTTATGGCTATAACATATTTGGACACATCAGCTGAAACTACCAACAAGGTGCGGCCGTCACGGCGCTGCCTCTGATTGTGTGACCTGATGCAGCAATCAGCAACAGGAGATAATGTTTGGGTATAATGGAATAACATGTTCTTGTTTTTTATCCAGCATTGTAGGAATAAATCATACAAAACAGACAAATAATTGCAGGGTTTTCACTTCTCAGTCCTGGAAGCCAGTAATTAGCCGGTCCAATCAAATGGTGCGTTCCTGTCAAAGTTGGGGACGTGGACAGCAGCAATCTTTGTTCTTCTCGTCTGAGGTGTGTCTGGCTTGTCACCCAGCAACAAAAATAATGTCTCCCTTTGGTCTGTTTCACATCAGCAAGGGCAGCCAACACTTACTGTATTGGATATTGGATTGTGTCATCGTGGGTTGGAGATCTCGAGCCACTTTAACTGACCTCACCATGGATGACGTGTCTGATGCGGAAGCAAGGGAAATGTCTGGTTTTTGAAAACATGAAACATTTAAACATGGAAATTGCCATTGGAAGTAAATATTATTGCATGAGAATTTAAATCAGACTCACATCGCCATGCTTTACTGTCTGATAAAAGCCTTTTCTTTTCTTTTTTTAGAAACATTCTACAATTTCCAGCTGGAGAAGAATAATAACCTGTCTCTTCGTTATCTTAGTCTAAGTCTTCAAAGAAAACTGTTATTTTGCAGCAACACACAAGAAAATTCTGGTGACATTGTATCGTTAATAATAATTTCTGGATGTCTAGCCTTACACTGATCCACCACAAACTGAGATTTTCAAAATCTTCCACTTTTTGGTCACTGAAAAACTCAGAAAGTCATTTGTGAATCTTCACAACCTCAATCAGGTGATAACTGATCTGCAAAGGCATTCACTGAAAACTCACCGTGTTTACAGCAGGACTTAATAACGCCATCTGGTTGACACGGACACCAACAGTGTTTTTCAACAGAGTCAGAAATGGCATTTGTGGATCAAGAGGAAATGATCATTTCAGTGCGAAGCTTTGAACAGCGTAAACCTGCGACAGGTGATATCAACAAACTGCGAAGATGAGACAGCTCGCTAATCTGATGCCTAACTAACATTTTAATGATGCTGAAGTGTTTGTTTTTTTTCACAAATTAGACAGATTGAAAACTGAACTCCAGATCTGAAACATTTTGATCGGTTTAATCGGCCTTTATGAACCAGACGCAAGCTTCTGTTGAAACTACTGTCTTAGTTCAAAATCAGCGCTGAGAAAGAACTAGTTCATCGGTTCCCAATGAAATGGCTGCAGTTCTTTTTTTTTTTTCTTTGACCCTTGGAGTTTCAGTACCTACACTGATTTACATGTGAGTATTCGCTGCTGGAACACATCAAGAAGTTTGCTTTTTAGACTCTAATAGGGAACGGCTTCTTCTATTTGTTTGTCATTGAGCAGGTAAAAATTATATCTGAATGAGTTAAGTTAGAAAAGACATACAGTTGCTTCTATTTGGGACATCAAGCGTCCAGCAGTTTGTGGGACTAGATTTAAATCATTTGTATTTCTGTCCAATTACATCTGTGTATCTGAATGTTTTTAAACACTCGCGTATAGCTTTGAATCATTTCAGCCAGAGATGCGCAGAGTAATGAGCCAGCGCTTATTAAGTCTCAGACTCCACATTCAGTCAACTCCATCCCAACGAGTTCCCTGTAATTATTCCTACACCACAGCAGTCACAGTGGGTTCTTATGAGCTTGTGCGTCTGGCTTTCTTGGATTGTTAAATGGACCTGAAGCACCCGCTTTAGAGCTGATTTAGATTATTCTATTGAGAATCATTTTTTAAGTGGAAAAATGGATGTTTTCCATGTCTAGTGTGGCGGAGACATGCTGCGCTGTGTGATCCCACTGCAGCGCTCGGCAATTAGCTGAGGCAACATCAGGGTGTGTGTGGAGAAAATGCATTTAGTCTCAGTTTGTTTTCTCTGAGGGAACACTCTAATGTCTGGATGTTAATCATCCGAACAGCAGGAGAGAGGTGTGGATGCTTAAGTGCTGAGATTTTAGCTTTAGACTTGACTCTCTCTGCTGGACTTCAGATGAGTTCAAAGGTCAGCGTCCAAATACTTTTTCAGAACATATTTATCAGAATATTTTTACTTTTTTTTGTTTTTGTAAATATAGCATCTGGCCATTTCGTACTTCATAGTTATTGGTTGCTTTGAGGCCAGCATATTTTGTCATCTAATAATTGAAACTAATCTATAATCGGCTCAGAGTCTTCTGCAGAGAAATGGAATGGAAAATAACTTTGATGAATGTTTAACACCAGAATGATGATGATGTAATGCTGTTTTGGAAAATAATAATAATGGTATTTAAATGTTGGATTAGAGTTCATAATCTCTACTTCACGCCATATTTGTTGAAATACTTCACTGACACAGCAGTTGTCTTTGCACTTAAGTACATTAGTATGAAACTGTTCATGGTGCAGCATGGAAGTAGGAAGAGAAGCAATGGGAACAAGTTATTAACTATAAATATATTTATTTACAGATGATATTGTGATATCTGTAAGAGAGCTTTGAGAAGTGGGACTAAAGAATTTGGATTGTCTTGGATATCTCTTTGATACTTTTTACATATTTATAATAAGTGTATTAAACACAATGTATTTCTCACAATCTGCAGAGCTTCTGCAAGTTTTCTTTGCTCACTCTCCCGTCCGTACAGAGACTCCTCATCAGCGTCCAGCCATAATTGGTTTTCCATTTGAAACTTAATTGTCCCTTCAGAGGGCAAATTCACTTTGCTAAAGCATGAATTGTAAAAGCTGAAACTCCTCCCTGGGACTTAATCACACAACTTTATTGATCCTCCAGCTCTTCCTTGCTGTTGTTCTTCTGTCCTGGTTGAAATGAGATTAGCGTTTTGTACGTCTTACCAGCGAATTTCAGCATATTTATACAAGTTAACATGACATGGGAACATAGTTTACCGGCAAGTGTAGTGGGATTGCTGATTTGAATTGCACAAATCATAGAAACGTAGATAAACGTATAGTGTTGGAAGTTCGGGTGTTCCAACCGAACTTATCCCAAAGTTAGCCGACACCAACTTTGAGCGCAGACGCACTCGATGCATCTTCCTCTTGCCGTTTGCCGTCCCCATTTTCCTGTTCTTCATCTTCATCCCCTCCTCACTGTGTGTGATGAGCAAAGTCATTATAAGTGTGAGTGGAGCAGCCGGCCCATTTATTTAGATTAGAGCCTCATTGTTGAGGGACACGAGCAGCAGATGGGCTTTCTGCTTTGGCTGTCTGGCCGAGTCTTTACTGGCCCCTTCTGACTGTCAGCCGACCGTGATGATGATTAAAGAAACTATTCCGATCTGACCTTTCCCTCATCTTTTTTTCTTTTCTCCATCTTTAGAAAAACTAAAGACTTCCTGCATTATTTCCTAGATCTTAAATATCCTTATTCTCTCACTCCTCCTGATTACATTTTGACTGTTTCCACTACAACGCCTTATCGTTCAGCTTCTTTTGGTGTTTAGTCCAGGACATAAACACTGTTTCTAGATGGCGGTAGGCCTTAGAAACACTAACAAAGGTCAGTAAAGGTTTTCACTTCCCCTGATGGCCTTTTAATAATCTCTCTGTGTTCAGACAGCCGCCTCTCTTCCTGCTCTCCTGCTGTGACCAGCCTCCACCCCCCACTCCCACCCACACCTCCTAACATCTTTCTGTTTTCTTCCATCCTCCTCCAGCCCACTCCGTCATTATTGCCTGCGCTGTCTCCCACCGATTCGGCTACTTTCCTTTTGCATTTCTGTTCTCGTTGTTCGCCCTGACCCCCGCCGAGCCAACAAAATCCATTCGGAAATGTCAGTTTGCCGCTTGCAATGGTTTTAGTAGAATGATCATGTGTGGTCAAAAAAATAAACATTTCATAAAGCTGTTAAAAATTGTCTGCCAGGTCTTTGTGTAAGTGAGTTATCTCTTTTCTTAGACATACACTCATCCCACATATTATTAGTGTGTGCCTTTCAAACTGTTCATTTTCTTTCATGTCTTGCAGTGTTCCTCAGGAGTCTGCTCTTTTCTTTTCTTCTATTTTACATCTGTCTTGTGTTTGTCGAGTTGTCTGAAACAAGGATATTGTAATATATTCTTGGAAGTTTTTTTTTTATTTAAATAACAGTATGTTCATCTGTTTGAACATTGCGTGAAACACAGACTGAAGGCAGGTTATGGCGTTTTATGATTTAATATTAATCTTTAATATTTGCAGCTGTTCTTTCATATCCTGCCCTCAAAGAATTACCACATTTGTTTAAATTGTGAATAAAGGAATCCTTAGAAAACCTCTAAGCAATCTAATACATTCCAATTCTATTTACACAATAAATTCTATTATTGCAAAGTCCATTTATTTTAGGAACTTTATCAGTAAGTTTAATTACAGATTAATTACACACAGGTGGATGATGGAAGACCTTTACTTTGCTTAATTATGATTATTTTCTGCTTACAGTTAATTAAAACATGACATTTAAAATTAGAATATCACATCAGGCCAATGAAAAAAATAAATTTTACAAGCAGAAATAAACGCTTAATGAAAAGTATGTTTAATACCTTCTTATTGGTTTTATTTTTAAAAGGTACTTTAAAACTGACAAACGAGACCCATTAGTATGTGTATTATAATTTATTGAATATGACTAATTCTAAATAGAGGTTTATAATATGAGGAGCAGTTCAAACTGGATTATTATTGTTAAATCCTTCTTTATATTTATGATCTCCACCCTCTATTCTGTCATTATCATTTTGAGCAAATTCAAGTTTTGGCATAGAAGATGGTGAATGTGCATCCAGTTGGTAACATATTTGTTTAGTATGTAGAGACTGAATACATGGCAAAAAATAAAACAAACAAAAAAAAACCATATACTGCTTATATTTGTGTACTGTGTTGTGATATTATGCATGTCAGTGTTAATGTTGCAGTTTGATCTATTGTGCAGGTCAGGAGAAAAACAAAATCTGACATAATTACCAGCTGGGTGGCACTAAAATGAAATAAAAAGCCAATCTTTCTTGATTCGTTCTGGTGTTTAATGATATTGAGTAACTGTATGTTTTTAATTTCAATTTGTTTATATTTCATTAAAAATGTAATAAACTGGGAAGTTTGATGGGTTAATGAGATTTTTTTAAAAATGCATATATATTTTGGTCCATTGCGTTTAATTGCTTAACTAAAACAAAAATATTCATAACATGGTTAGCATGTGTTCATAGTCGGAAGAAGAAAAATCAGGACTGGAGAAAGTCACTCTAGAAGGAAAACAGAAATGTCTGTTGTGAAGCTAAAAGCAGCTAGACAAATGCAATTAAACTTAGCACTCCAGAGGTATAAAATACTTCATTTTAAAACTCACTCATCCATATATCCATTTTCTATCCTTGCTTATCACTGAAGGTTCGCTGAGGGGCTGGTGAATCCACTCACTGGCTGACAGGAAGGCTGCACAGTCTGCCAGTCTATCACAGGGCAACATTAGGACACACACATGACAAACTGCCATGCACACACACACTCACCCCCATCCACCATTATTTATTTTTTTTCAGAAGCCAATTATCAACATTGTCTGCTTGATGTTTATTGATCTAATTATTTAAATGCAGCAGCTTGTTTAGAAATAATAGATGTTTGGATTGATATTCGGTTTAATTCAATAAAAAAAAAAAAAACTTCATTAATCCCAAGGGAAATTAAAAATGCTAATTGATATGCTGACTAACACTGTGTTCATTTTTCTCTGAATTTTTGCTTATGATATATTGCACCTGAGGGGGATCCAGTCAACCTGAAACTATATCAATCTAAACACAACCGTAGTCTGACTGAGGCTCTGCTCAGGTCTGAATGTTTAAAAAAAAAAACAACCTTTACATTAGAAACCTAGATTAACAGCACTTCCTACTACAGCTCTGAAAAAACAAGTACTTAATTGAAGAATATGTAATATTTAAGCTCCACATTTTAGTTACTGGATGTGCTCCGATACTACTAGATAATGACATGCTTATTTAGGCTGGTGCAAATTTACCAGCTATTGTATGTTACATATTATTATTAGCTGTTATCACCAGGTAATTGCAAGGTAATGTGATCATTTCATAATACATGAGTTGTTCTTGCCGTCTACTGTAATTGCTAAGTTGTAGTAGGACGTGGGCACTGAATATTCAAAACAATTTGACGTTCACATAGAAAGTACCATCTACTCAACAACCCAGAACAAGAATCAAACATGGAGAACAAACATTTAGTTTTATATTGTACAAATATAGAACTCAACCCAGAATAGATGGAACCAACATTTAGTTTTATTCTTTCAAACAGGATCAAACATGGAAAACTAACATTTAATTTTGTACCTCACTAATCTTACCTAACAAGGAGAAACAAAATCTAGTTTTATCGGAACAAGAATCCAGAGAAACCTCTACTAGTTTATAAATTATGGACTACTTATTCTTATTCTTATTAAGCGTGGGGGACCAATATGTAGTTTTATACTTTTGTCTCTTTGTCTTTATTTTTGGTTTTATTATTTTGTTTGTATTTCCTTCCAATTCTTGTAAAGCACTTTGAATTGCCTTGTTACTGAAAATGTGCTATGTAAATAAAATTGCCTCTTAATCCAACGGTGGAACATGAATTTGGCTTTTTGGTATATTTAACGTAATGTTACTCTCCACATTTTGCAACATTCAGCAAAATGAATTCTGCATCTTCTTCTTCTTTGCTTGAGGATAAACATATACATCCATAAACAACTAAGACTCTTAACAGTCCATATGGGTCCTTTTCTGGATGTTCAGCATTCCACTGAAGCATTGGATGCATCCTCTGTAATTCAACAGATCTCCCAGACGCGAAGATCAACAGGACCAAGTGCGTTAGCAAGGCATGCATCATGCAGAGCCAAGTGGATCTTTTCTTATGATTTTCCATATCTCTCATTTTTTAATGCGTTAGTGACAAACTCTGTAACTAAACATCATCAATTTTCTTGCACCTCGCCGCTAACAGGAGGAAAATAAATATCTCCGGCAGCTCACACAATCACAGGGGAGTGCAGGATTGATTTCTGCCCTTCAGCGAGGGTATCAATGTGTCCGTTGTTTTGTGGCTCCACTGACCGTGACACAGCAGCTCAGCCAACCTCGAAATGTCACACTGGCCACACACCGGCCGGCCGAATCGGTGGAGGGAGAGTCGGTCGGAGCTGCGGCGCATTCTGGGCGAAAGGTGTTTCTCATCAACACCCAATCAGAGATCTCCATCGGGCCGAAAAGACGGACGTCCTCTGGGGACACCCTGGCAAAGATATCGACCGAGAGATAAAGATGTACATGTGTGGAACAGAAGCATCCACCTTGTATTTCTTTATTGTTGTGTTTTCGACATCACTTAAGGCATTTATTTGAAATCTTACAAAAACAGCCGCTTCTACTGCCAAAAGATCTTCTGCAGATATGTACAAAAAGCTATAAACCAATCCACAGATTGGTAAAAACACTAATCTAAGTTTAAAATTTGTTATTAGGGCAGTTATTTTTTTAACATCTCAAATGCAGTGATGGCTTTTTTCAACTATTGAGTAGTTCGTATTACTAAAGAAATCAATGAGATGAGAAAAGATGGTGCTATGTGATACATAAACTTCAAATTTAGCAGCAATAACTCAGTAACAGTTTTTTATCTGGCTTAACTAATCTCTCACTGGATCATACTTTGTCCCAGAGTTCTTTTAAAATTTTTCTCAGTTAACCGAAGTTCACAAAAACTGTTTTTTTGCACCTTTCTTTTAACTTCCTATCACAGCGCTTCAATCAAGTCTGGACTTTTACTAGGCCATTGCATAACCTTGATTCTTGTTGGGTTTTTTAGCACAAATTCTGCTGTAGATTTTCTACTTTTTCAGAGTCATCCTGTCGATGGTCTGCTTTGATTCAAGCTACGGCTGTCAGCACACTGCAGCCTCAAATTTGACTTTATCATTATGATTAGTTTTTGTTTTTTGCCAATGACAACAAAATTCTCAGGTTCTATTCATGCAAAACAAGTCCACAAGTTAGTATGAGGTAATTATGTGGTTATGCTATGTTCGTTTAACTAGGCACAGTGGGCTTGACAAATGGGAAGCGACAAACACATGTGCTCATCTACTCGTACAAGCTTGAGATTTAACATGAACAAAATTTGAGCAAAAGACTCAGTTCCATAGGAAATGAATGGAGAGGGAGCGACTTCACCTCCAGTCTGTCGAGTCATTAATGTGGTACCTTAAGCTCAGTAACTTTGCAAAAAGACATTGCTGCTGAATGTCTTGTGCCTCATTTAGATGCAACTTTGCCAGCCTAAATTGTGCTGACCCCTTTTTGTAGAGAATAAAATGTGTTTTCCATCAAATTCTCTACAAATGGCTGGTTTTGGTCTTAATAGACAATTGTTCAGCAAAACATAAAAAAAAAAATGATGAGCAAAGTTTTGTTCCCTAAATCCAGAGATGGTTATTAAATAAATTTTTGCTGCTATGCTTCCAACAGAGCAACACATACTTTGTATTTCTGTCCCTTCTCTCTGCTTTGGGCCTGAAATACGCTGCGTGTTTGTGTTGACATTTTATCAATGGATAATCACAGACGGGCTTCGTCAGGCATAGCTAAACTCTCAAGAGTGAAAAGATCTCTATCCAGTCGTGGCAACCTGAAAAGCCTTAGATTAGAGGGAAAGTGGCTAATATGTAGGAGATGAATATTTAGTGGTTCCGGAGGGAAACTAAAGACAATGGGTGGAGTTAAGTAGAGGGAGGTGAGAGGGCAAACAGGGTGGATTAGTTCCAGACGAGGAGAAGTCTGCCTGAGGCTCAGCACTGTAAATGTCTTTGCCTTCTTGTAGAGCTTGTTTGTATTCAATATGCATGATCTTGTTTACTAGGAAAAAAAGCCATAATTCAAATCATATGAACTGCAGGAAAATGCAAAGCCAATGAAATATTGCTGCCACTCAGCTTTAGGGACCTTCAAAGGACTGAAGACTTTGTAGATATAACTTTATATATATATATATATATATATATATATATATATATATATATATATATATATATATATATATATATATATATATAAAAATTCAAAGATTCTTGCAATGAATCACATGTAGCAGTGGGGAAAAAGATGAGGATCAATCACTGAGTCATGAGAAGACAAACTGTGACAGAGGACACAAAGGAAAAAATGGTGGCAGGGAGTAAACTTAGTGAGATCAATTCTGAACCGTGATGAATCAATGTTCTATTTTAATTAATCGTTTTTATAGACACATGATAATGTTAACAATAGTCATCCAACCAGTGTTGGTATTTATAGCATACTGTTAAACTCTTTATGTCTTTAAAACCCCTTATTTCTACAAATCTACGGAGGACACGTTGACAAGGATTTTCCGTCATTGTTTCTCATAATAGCATTTACGAGAAACAATGGATTGAAAACACATTTACTCAGTAATGTAGCCATTAGACAGCCAGTTAAGAGCACCAAACTGTTTGTTTTTTTCTTGCTAACGTGGCTTTGTGTCTCTGGCCTTTCTGTGCCGCCCTACTTATTATTCGTGTCGGTGACAGAATGGCATATTTTGTCTTTATACTCATTGTGCGCCTTACTGCAAAACACTGATTTCTGTTGCGTCTCTGAGCTAAAAGCGGATCAGCAGTAAACTTTGCCGACAACATTTTAGTCCTCTTAACCCCTCACACTGCTGTCACAATTGAGCCTTAACCACCACACAACCAAGACGATGCATTAACACCAGTAATGCCTGTTGATGCATATTCAACACATACCAAGGATCATACTGGAAGCACTTGGACTGGTCGAGATATGCTTAGTGATACTTAATTTAACATTTTCATGCAAAATCCAAAGTAAATATATTTACCTACAAATAGATAGCATATATATTAAATACATTTACCTTCATCATGAACACCTGGTCCAGCATGCGCCATCATTTGTTTAGAACAAACATGTCCGGACAAGGCTAGGTGTCAAAATAAATAATTGTTATGCCAACATGTTGACACAAATGACTGCAGTATCCACCCAAATATAACACAAATTAATATTTAATACATGTAACTTTTTTTTTTTTTTGCACAGACATTTTCGAAAATTTCCTTTGAAAAGTATCTCGAGGAGGATTTTCAGCCAAATGTCGATGTAAATTGCTTTCAGCCCCTCTGTTCTTGTCAGTAGCTTCATGTTGAGGGCAGAATCTGAGCAGCGGGCAGTGAAATGTCGGTGTCTTTTATTATATGCTAGCCACAGGTTGTCTCCATGGATTTCTGCAAGAGGGAAATGTGGTTTTATAAAACAGAGACGACGAGCCGAGTGGTGTCAAATACGGCTCTGTTACCGCCACCTCTCCCTAACAAGAACTGGTTTCATGTTCAGTTTTCATAGATCGAACATGAAATCAGGAAGTTTTACAGTTCACCAGCCTGTGTCTCATTAGGTCTATTTTTATTGTTATTATTGTTTGACTTGCAGTCACTCTTTGAAACAATCTGGGATAAACTCTATGTCGTTACATCAGCTAAAATTAAAAATGGATTCTTTGGTCCTATTTTAGTTAATTATCTCACCAGTAGCAACATGGTGTGACTGAATCTATTTAATTAATATTTTTTCAGGAGAGTGAAAATGTTTGGATAGCAAGTGTTAGTCTCGCTTTTGGCACATCAATCTCATATGATACTTTTTTTTCAAATTAATTTCTTAAAGTTTTCTGTAAAATAAGAATGTGGATCTGTTGATTATTTGTCAGCAAACAGCCATTATTTATGGCAGACACTTCATTTCTGTTTTAGAAGAAAAGAAAACAAACATAAAATCCAAATTCATATTCCTTGAGGGTATACAGTTTTCTCTTAGCTGAACTTTCTAATTTCTCAGGAATCATCTGAAATGATGGACTCTTTAGCACTTCTTAATAGAAAATTAAAAAAAAGCTGCATCCAGAGCGTGAAAATTTTAATTCCAAGCGTTCTGCTTCATTAACTGCAGCATGCGATAATGTCCCGCAGTGCCATGTTTTCTGTCCATGGACATTATTAATCCAAATCCATGCCGGCTGGCATCAGTTTTCTGCGTCTTAGAAGAAGAGACGCAGAAAATGTTTCCAGTCTTAGCTCCTGAAGCGCTGCTGGATGCTGTGACCAGCAGTTCATCGGGATGATTGACAAAGTTTAAAATCCTTATTAAACCGATCAATTTAGATCCCGCATTGGGATCTCAGCAGACTTTCCCATCAAAGTTCATAGAGGTATTGTCTCTGGGATGTCTCAGGTATCTCGAATTGTGAAGCAACGTCATGAATCCCTTTCTGCGCGAATGGACGCAGATCCCCCTGGTGGCATGACACAAATGCATTGGGACAAGATGACAAAAGCGAACAAGAATAGAGCAAAGAAACAGATGGCAGAAGTGCTTTCATGCCTGATTTCACCTTCTTCCTTTCTCTTCTTATTTATTCAGTCATGCCTGCAGTCTGCTTTGGACACACAGGCATTTTCCAAGTGACGGTACACTCTAGGTTTCTTTGTTTAACGTTGATATTTATAAACCGGGTTATTGTTTATAGTTGCGGCTGTTCTGTGAGTTGAATTTTTATCATCCTCTGCACCTCTGGTTAGCTGGTCACCTCTAAGGATGTTGCTTGAATCTCTCTATCGGTTTGGGTTAACCACTGAGGAAGTTACCTCAAAATGTTTTACACTAAAATATTAAGCTTGCAGTTTCTGACCCAAACAAATGATTGCTTAAAGATTTTCTAACCCCCTTTTTTTCATTTTGTTCTAATTTAATTAAATTGGAACTTTCATTGCCGCTGCTTTTGAATGATCACCTCATTAAAATTTTGAGACCAGGGAAGAAATTAAAATTATTCAAATTTCATGCTGCTGGATCGTTGTCAGGTCGTAGCCTGGACTTCTTTATTCACAATGAATGAATAAGAGCAAGAGACAGAAACGTATTAAAATAGTCAAATAACTGAAAATTGCCGAGGCTGTTTATTTGCTGAACACATTTCAGGGCTATTAGCCATAAAAAAGATTTCAAAAATTGTGCATAATTATCAGTTTCATGTTTTCTGTCAGGCTTTCATCCCCCACTCATGGCAGAAAAAAATAAGACTTTCTGTCTTAGAATGTAACAGATGTCCATGAGCATTGCCTCTTGCAGCCATCCATTGCTGCAGGTTGGATGTAGACTGTCAAAGAAATTCACCTGAATTGAGCCTTAAGATCTAGCAGACCGTCCAAGAATATACAGATGGACAAAAACAAAAAATTAAAGCCCTTTGCAAGAGTGCGTCAAACATGGAACGTCAAAAATATCGAAGAAAGATTTATTCTCTGCATAGATGCCCCCCCTGGTCGAAGAGATATTTTCGACATGAGTCACTGGATGCGACTCCATCGTGACTTGAGAGCTTTGTTCTTAAGTGGAACGATGGAGCTACAACTTTTTAGAGGGGTGGCTAATCTGGAAGAGGTCGGCAGAGGTCCTTGTCTCTAAGGTGATGAGTTTGCGTCACAGCATTACAGTATTACTGCAGTTCACAACAGAAGACTTCTTCTAGTCGAGCAACATTCCTCTGTGAGATCACTCTGTGTTTCTCTGTTTCAGAGGCGCCTTTAAAATATTAAAATTAAAAAATACTTTATTGATCCCAAGGGGAGATTAAATATATCCAAGGTTGAGTGGTGAGAGAGGTTTACTAAAAGGTCCTTCAAGAAGCTACCCTCGCTACATGAAGTAAAATTCCTTCCAGGCTAATGAACACAATTGCATCAAGCGTTTCTAAACTAGCAAATGTAATTTTCCTATAATCTCCTTCTCAAGCTACATTCACTTGTTCTCTTTCTTACTTGCATCTTTCATTATTTTCCATCAACCTGCACCTTGATTGGCAGGTGGGTTGCTTTACTGCAATTTGAACAATCAAATCAATCAACCAGTCAGCAGCGAGGCGTTTCTAAGTGCTTTACATCATATCAAACACAGAAACACAAAGTCATCAAGTGGGGGGTTCTTGCTTTTGCATCCATAAAAGGTTTACCAGTTACACTCCTACTGTGTTATATGGAACAAAATACCTATTGCTATTTTTATTCCTACTCACGCTCAAAATCACACAGTTTAAAATGATGTAAACAGCATTTCAACGGGCTTCCGGCATGAGGCTCCGTACATCTCTTTCATGGAATTTCGGGCAGGGACTCCGTCGTCCCTCATGGATTATTGTGCAATTCAATGGTACCTGTTAGTATCTAGAATTTACAGGGTTTCCGTTACGCGCAGTGATCCTCAGTCACTCGCCGTTTTTCTTCCGGCAGGAGGCGCCGTACACCTCTTTCACGACATTTCGCTCCGTTGTCCCTCAAATCTTCAGTATGTTGAGTATGGTTGAGCCCCTGAAACACTGCAGTCTCATTTTGTTCGTCGAGAAAGTTTCCAAAAAGACTGCAGCTCATGGACTGTTTCTTTTGGATTTGTGTTGCTTGTCTGAAGCTCTGCCCTTCCAGCACCCCCAGAGGAGCCAGAAGCAGAGTTTGGTTGGAGAACGGAGATAGAGTTGTAAAACTGTAGCAAACTTAAAGTTTACTCTGCAGTCAACCAGTCCTGAACTTGATGATGGAGTACTCCGATGGTGTCCCCAGTGTTGTTCTGGAGGCTTTAAAAAGACGAAGATGAAAACAAATGGTTCAACATTTGTCTTCATTAGCTCCTCTGTGCCTCTTTTCACATAAATTTGCATGTGTTGATATGAATGGTTAATGCACCCACAGGACCTCGGAATGGAAGCTTTGGGATTTAGCTCTACAGAAAAAAATGGGAAGCAATGATTAACTCTTTTCATGAAAACGAAATGAGGAAGCATCAACAATCTGTTTAGTCTTTCCACATTCGGTCCCTGATGGACACGGATTTGCTATTAACACCCATAGAATTTTTAAACAATATAACAATCTTGTGATTTTATATGGCAGACAACACAAAGTACTTCATCTTTGTATGCAGTGTTTCTCAATATTTTTTGATAATGCAGTTTTTCCAAGTTCAGTTCATTAACTCAGTCAGTAACATTTAATCAAGACTGATCAGTCGGTGGGATTCTCAACAGAGAAAACGTGCAAATGATTCACTGGGATGTGCATATCTAGACGAACAGTAAAACTTTTTAAAATTGTAATAATTTATTATCGGTCAACTTCTTCAGCATGTTTTTCAAAAGGTGAATAGTTTTAGCATTTTTGCGCAAACTTTGCAACATTATTGCTTATATTCCACTATGTTCAGCCAAATTTGATAGATTTTTATGTAAAAATAACATTCTATTATGTTTTTTAGTTTGCCACTGTTCCTTTTTATCTTATAAATTCCAGTAAAATTCCCTATTAAATAAAAAATAAAATATGTTCTTAAATATTTAGAACTGTTCCGATAGCCTCAAGAGTCATGCAAAGAGCAAAAATCTCTAAATAGGACTAAGAATAGAGGGGAAGAAAATTACATTCCATAAACTGCACAAGTTAAAACAGATAGTCAAGCTATTCCTTTGCTAAAATCATCTTGTGCGTTTATTTTGAAGAGATACATTGAAATTGCACGTTTGCTTCTCAGCATTCAGTGATGTGTAAGAAGATCTACAGGTAAAAGCCAGTAAATTAGAATATTTTGAAAAACTTGATTTATTTCAGTAATTGCATTCAAAAGGTGTAACTTGTACATCATATTTATTCATTGCACACAGACTGATGCATTCAAATGTTTATTTCATTTAATTTTGATGATTTGAAGTGGCAACAAATGAAAATCCAAAATTCCGTGTGTCACAAAATTAGAATATTTCTTAAGGCTAATACAAAAAAGGGATTTTTTAGAAATGTTGGCCAACTGAAAAGTATGAAAATGAAAAATATGAGCATGTACAATACTCAATACTTGGTTGGAGCTCCTTTTGCCTCAATTACTGCATTAATGCGGCGTGGCATGGAGTCGATGAGTTTCTGGCACTGCTCAGGTGTTATGAGAGCCCAGGTTGCTCTGATAGTGGCCTTCAACTCTTCTGCGTTTTTGGGTCTGGCATTCTGCATCTTCCTTTTCACAATACCCCACAGATTTTCTATGGGGCTAAGGTCAGGGGAGTTGGCTGGCCAATTTAGAACAGAAATACCATGGTCCGTAAACCAGGCACGGGTAGATTTTGCGCTGTGTGCAGGCGCCAAGTCCTGTTGGAACCTGAAATCTCCATCTCCATAGAGCAGGTCAGCAGCAGGAAGCATGAAGTGCTCTAAAACTTGCTGGTAGACGGCTGCGTTGACCCTGGATCTCAGGAAACAGAGTGGACCGCCACCAGCAGATGACATGGCACCCCAAACCATCACTGATGGTGGAAACTTTACATTAGACTTCAGGCAACGTGGATCCTGTGCCTCTCCTGTCTTCCTCCAGACTCTGGGACCTCGATTTCCAAAGGAAATGCAAAATTTGCTTTCGTCAGAAAACATGACCCAGGTGAGACGCTTTTCGCGCTGTTTCTTGGTCAACAGTGGCTTGACACGAGGTATGCGGCAGTTGAAACCCATGTCTTTCAAGCGTCTCTTGGTGGTGGATCTTGAAGCACTGACTCCAGCAGCTGTCCACTCCTTGTGAATCTCCCCCACATTTTTGAATGGGTTTTTTTTCACAATCTTGACTAGGGCGCGGTGATCCCTATCGCTTGTACACTTTTTCTGACCACAGTTTTTCCTTCCCTTTGCCTCTCTATTAATGTGTTTGGACACAGAGCTCTGAGAACAGCCAGCCTCTTCAGCAATAACCTTTTGTGTCTTTCCCTCCTTGTGCAATGTGTCGATGGTCGCCTTTTGGACAGCTGTCAAATCTGAAGTCTTCCCCATGTTTGTATAGGCTTCAGAACTGGACTGAGAGACCATTTAAAGCCCTTTGCAGGTGTTTTGAGTTAATCAGCTGATTAGTTTGTGGCACCAGGTGTCTTCAAAATTTAACCCTTACACAATATTCTAATTTTGTGACACACGGAATTTTGGATTTTCATTTGTTGCCACTTCAAATCATCAAAATTAAATGAAATAAACATTTGAATGCATCAGTCTGTGTGCAATGAATAAATATGATGTACAAGTTACACCTTTTGAATGCAATTACTGAAATAAATCAAGTTTTTCAAAATATTCTAATTTACTGGCTTTTACCTGTATTGTATGAGAAATTCATTCAAATTAAACACTGATCAATTAGAAGATAATTTAGACCTGGTTGTTTCCAAGGTTTCCTTCACAAGTGCTTGTATTCTTTGTTCTTCACTTTGCTTAGATTTTATTTTTTTTTACTGTCACGCAACAGTTTTGTGTTTTGATGATAGGAAAAATCTGATTTAATCTTTTTTTCTTCTCTTTCCATTAAATTGCCAAAGAATCCTCAGCAGTTTTTTTCTTTCTTTACAAAATGACTCCTCTGGCCTTCCATCTGCGATTTTTTTACTGCACTCTATTTATCCAAGTCATCATGCTATGGACGGACTCGCTCTGATTTCATTTCATGTCAGCTCTCTTGTCTTCTTCGCCTGTTCATAGACCTCAGGTTTCCTCATCTCTCCTGCTCCTGACCCTCAGTGTGCATGTTGTGTTTGTGAGGCTGTTTACCGGCTGAACACTCTGGAGGTGGCTGAGAAAAGCAGCAGCAGCAGCAAGGTTGAGTTTGACAGCTGATTGAAGACGGACAGATATGTGGGAGACAGTGAGTGAATCAGTAATTCACAAACTAACAAGAGACAGGAAGAGATTTGGAAAACTTTTGACAGCTGGAGTTGCAGGACCCACACTTTAGCGAGGAATCAGGTGGACATGAATCAGAGCCGGGCTCAATATCTTTGTTTTCACACACACACACCCACGCCCCCACACACACACACCCACACACACACAAAAAGAAAACGTCTGTCATTATGTGTCCTGATAGCCTATTACTCTGTTGCAGTGAAGACAGACTGACGGTATAAAAGCAACACTTCATAAAACTGCAGGAACTTTTCAATCATCTTGAAACTGGGCTGGAAAATGAGATGGAGGCCTCTGCCAGGTCTTTGGCCAAATGCAACTAATGCAAAATGGGAAAACATTCTTTATTTTAACTGTTCTTGTCAGATTTGCCTTCTGTTCCCTAAACACCAAGTCATGACTAGATGATGATGACGATGTTTGTGTTGGCATCCAACCGTGTGCTCCAGCATAGTGCACGGAGAAAACCTCCCTATTTTTTGCTGAGGCGGCAACAGTGATGATGAATAGTTGTATTAGCACAGAAGAACCAAGTGTCTTTGGGTATTTCTTTTTTCAGTTTGATGAAAATGTATCTCGTTCACACAGAGACTCCTGTTCTTTTTTTAAATTAGTTTATTTCAAACACACAAAAGTAAAAGCAGGCAAGAAAGAAAGAACAAAATTTTTAAAACAAATTATCATGCACAATTGACATGCAATTTCACATTATCTGTTCAAAACTCAACTTCTAAACATTTAAATCTCCAAACACCAAATAAACGTAAATTATTTCCATATTACGTGACACTTAAATTCTCACATTCTCATTGTTAAATGTGCTTATAAATTTTTTTATATCACCAATAGCATTTTTGGTCTTTGAAACACGTACAACATATTTCCCAATAATCTCCTTTTTCACAAAGCAAGGCGTTTCGGTTGAAGGTGCTTTAAAAGCACAAAATTACAAAGTTTTAAGGAAAACGCCATGCAGACAACAATTGAACAAACATTACATTTTGATGAATGCCATCACCAAAATCAAATATGCTCATCAAATTGCTTCTTACTAATCATCTTAAGCACAAGGCTGAGAATATGAATCAGATCCAGTTGATTTTAGCTCAACAGATTAAGTCACTGATGAACAGACAGAGGTCTAGAAGTTGCACTGATGTAACTCTACCATTTTAAAATGCATCTTTGAATCAAAAATACTATTGTGTCTGCAGAAATGATTAAGTCTTGCATGTGCCTTTCACGGCTTGCTGTAAATTCCCTAGTTCAGACAAAAGTATGGCTCTGTAACGATAGGAGCTGCGAGGGAGATGATGTGTCCTGCTGCAGAGACGGAGTGTGTCACATTGGTAATAGGACCACCTAGTGTGTCTCCATCTCCTGTGTGGCTGACTGTGTTCCCATCAGCTGTGCTCTGATTCAGCACACAGTCTGTAACACAGGACACCTGCTCTGGGAAACACAAACAGCCACAATCTGCTTCACAGGAACGCGGGAAGGTGAGACTTCCTGCTTTCTGTCTGGCAGGGCTGAAGCGGTTCGGGGTGAAGACGTACACATGGGTTAAAATCCCATCTGCAATCAAGTTGTCCCAGTTCTTTATCTTGGCATTTGTTTAATGGAATAAAGTCAGATTTTTGTCATGCTCAAGCTGCTTCAATTCTCAAAAAAGCAAAACAAGTCTGAAATTCAGGCTAAAAAGAGGCAAAGAGACAAAACTTTAACTGCTACCACACTTAAGCTGCCATGAGGTTAGACGTTATTAGAAGTTAATAAATTTATTTAGTTACATATTTATTTAGAAAAACTGGAACACTGAGTTCCTTCAAATTGTAAGTGAAACATTGATCAACATATTTGATGAGTAGTTCCTCTGTGATTTTGATCTGGATTTTTGGCAAAATGTAACATGTGTTGCTTGTTCTATAATTGATGATTACATGATCATTTTATGGTGTAAAGCACTCTGAGCTGCCTTGTTGCTGAAATGTCCTATTCAAGTAAACTTGACTTAATTTGGATGGCTAAATCAAGTTTGCAGGTCCTAGAATCTTGCTTGAAGTGAGAACAGGACTCGTATTATATTTTTGAGGTATTTTAGTGATTCAGTGTTCAGTGTTTTATCGACTGCTATTTCCTTGTTTGATATTTTGGGAATAATTTGGTCACATTTTTGCAGTGGGTCAAACACAGAGGTGTTTGGTTGTGGTTTATTCATGAGTAGTTCAAAGGTTTTTGTGAATCTTCAGAGTCCCAAATTAAACTTATTTGCAAAAAAAAACAACAATTGTATTTTATTGATTAAGAGTTAGTTAGCCGGCCTTAGTTGAGCACCAGGCCGGCTGGGTTCTTCGTGTACGGATCGCTCCGTGCTCGCTTTATTGATCAAAACAGCAGCATTTTGCATAGCAATTCGAGCCGGTTTCTGCTCTCCGCCTGAGCGAACACGTGTAAAATGGAATGAGTGGGAAGCAACAGCTGAACACAGGGTAGAATAACCAATCAATGAAAGACAAATCGCTCAGGCTCCTGTCCATTAATTTTCCGACATGGATCGCTGTGAAACAATCCAGGGGCTGTTTGTTTCTTTTGTGGACGAGCTCGGAGCTCAGCCGTTTGGTCTCTCTCTCTCTCTGGGGTAAACACTGTTGCTATCGCAAAGACTCCCAATCTTCCCTTAGGCTCCTTGTAGAGGCTCCAACTCTGACCTTCTGATTAGGATGGGCCCTTAAAGAGAGTTATGATCTCATAACGCTTAACGGTAACAGCCTGAACACAAGACAGTTTGCGAACAGGTTGTGTGACCACAGGAGGTTTTCGTACTGCAGGACTCCTGAACTTCTCACAATGTTTTCTTTTTGTACATGTGTTTTTTTCCCCCCCAATAAATCAATTTCCAAACGTGCATGGATGGATTAAATCGTCTAAAATATGGATATGTTTGATTTTAGATGATGCTGCTATTAAAAAAAAGGCTTTCATTTAGAGGGTTGAGGAAAAACTGTTATCAAGAGCTACAAAGATTAAAATATACCCCAGAAATCTTAAATAAATCAATCAGCCAAGTTTGTTTGAATGTTTGAAACAATTTTTTATACATCACAATCATTTTAATAGAAGAAGTGCACAGTTTTGAATCTGTTGTGAGCAATGCACAACGCACTCAGGGTCAAAATTTTACACGACTCAAATATATGAATAGATCTCCATTAATAAATGGCTAAATTGTCTCTTAACAAACACCTGCCCACATGGACCAGCCAAATGGTTTCAATCCATGCCAGGTCCGTCCTGCTCTCTGTCAGCAGTAACGGCGCGTTGCTGAAAGGGGATCGAATAATGAAGACGGACTACCTCCAAATCCTTCAGCCTCACCTCAGATCAGTAACTGGAAGATTTGTGCTTAAAGTCTTCATCCGTGCCAGGAATCGCACGAAACACGCGACGAGACTTTTAACAAAGTATCAGTGGGAGTTCCCTCCAAACCCGCTATTATTTTGTTTCTCGTGTGAATTAGTGAATGAGATTAAAATAATCATAATTCATACCCACGATGTAATTTTCTGATTGTGAGTGCATAGATTTCATTGCCATGGAGTGCACTAACATGCGGCCCAGTTGTTTTTTCTTTCTTCTCTCTGTGTTTGTCACTTTATCAGAGAGTGTGTGTGATAATGTTCTATATCCTCTCATTTATAGCTGACGGCTTAGGAGCAAAGAAATTAGTATTTACGGTCTGTTTTCATCCTATTTTCTTAGTATTCTTATCAGCTAAACTTAGTCCTGTTGTTTTTCTGCTGTCCACATGAACCGACATGCTAATGTTCCTTCTACAGATCAATTAAAACAAAACCCATTTTTGAATTTTTTTATTTTTTTTTTGTAGTCTCATCAAATGAATGTGTATTTTCATGTGGGTAAAATAAACATATAATAGGAGTTAATCTGTAAAAAGAAATCTCTGGGCATGTTCAGCATGTCAGTCTAGCTGAAGTCTGGCGAGGAGAAGGAAGAGGGGAGCCAACATGTTTGCCAAAGAATTAAAGCAACCTGAAATGTTTTCCTCTGACGCCACATCTGAAATTTGCTGAATCTATTTTGCATTTTTCCTGAAACTGTGACAAGGCTTTACTGCAAGAATGATCTGTAAACATAATATGATGAATGGTGGAATGCTTGACTGAGTTTTGGAGAGGAAATATAAAGGCTGGATGAACGGGAAAAAGATCGGAAATCTGTGTTTTTCTGTTGGCTTGATGGTACGTTTCCTTCGCTGATTGAAAGTTTGAAGAAAGTGTTGTGACGCTAAGTGATGCGTTACAAAGTCGCCTTTTTGCAGCGCTAGCCTACTGACACTCAAAGTAGCTTAAAGTCTCAGAATTGAGGCTGCATCAGTCAAGACGTTGGTTTGGTGTCAAAATCAGAAGCTCTGAAACTTAACTGTTTGGTAGATGAAGTGAAAAGTTTACAAACCTGGATGATTTATTTTTCTTTTCATCATTTTACATTATTCATGTATATTTTTGTGCAAACAGCAAAATTGTTATTGCTGTTTAATAAAAAATATTTTCTCGGGGCGTGCCGTGGTGGCGTAGCGGTTAGCGCGACCCGTATTTGGAGGCCTTGAGTCCTCGACGCGGCCGTCGCGGGTTCGACTCCCGGACCCGACGACATTTGTCGCATGTCTTCCCCCCTCTCCATCCCCGTTTCCTGTCAGCCTACTATCATATAAGGGACACTAGAGCCCACAAAAGACGCCCTGGAGGGGTAAAAAAATAAAAAATAAAATAAAAATAAAAAATATTTTCTAAAGTGCGAATCAATAAATCGCCGCTTAAATTATATCCATAAATGAATATTTAGATGTGGGTTTTCACTTATTTTAATACATTGCAGTGAAAGGATTTAGAAGCTGTTGTTTGTTCTGGCTTGGTATATTATTGTTCAATCGCATACTGACAAATTAAAATATTAACAAAAAATGGACAAAAAATTGCCACTAAGTAAAATGTTATTTCCTAGATGTTTGATACAACTGTAACATTTGTGTCCCATGTTTTAAATCTTGTGCTTAGATTTGTTAGCAGACTGTTGAAAACATTCTCACCTCCATGCTGTCAAACTCTATAAGGTTAAAATCATTAATATAACCTCAACATTTCTGAAGCAAAACATTGCAGCTTCTCCCAGAAATGTTCTCTGGCGATAATACTTAAACAAAAACACTCCCTTGCATCAACACACAACTGGACAAAGTTAGGAAACGTGCCAATAGTCAACTTTGGAAAACTTGATTCTAGTCCACATCATTGCACATTTCCCACACATTCTCTCCTAGGTTCCAAATAAGGACATTGGAACAGCTAACATTTCATATATATATTTTTTATCCAAACATGTTTGTCTTCTAGATTTCTGATCCTGCAGACAAAAAAAAAAATCTCTTCAGTTATGTTTGGGCTTTGTTTGTATTCTTCATTTGCTATCATGTAAAGAAGTTTCACAGAGGAAGAGGAAACAGAGAGGTGGGATAATCCCAGACAGTAAACCGACCAGAACCTGAGCTCTGTTTTTGTTCTTCTGCTCACTGAGCCGAGGCGAGTGTTTTCATATCGCCGTGGCTTCATGTTCCGCTCTGCTTCCTGATGATGTTCCCTTCACTCCAGATTCTTTTGGAAAACTTTTATTGCTCTTTCCATGACGCCCTTAAAACAACACAGTAAAAGATGAAAATCTGTGGCGTAATTTATTTTCCAACACAAATAGGTAGAATGAAAACATACACACCACAACACACATTTTAACAGTATGGCCATAACAGGAATACTTCTTGCTATTATTAAAAATGTGTTCTCAGCTTACAAGAGAAGAGTTTGAGTCAGTACTGGAAGTTATTATTTTTTATTTTTTGTTTATCAAAAGGTGCCTGGAGGAAATTATAACGGACTCATGTTGTTTTAACAATAACTCAACAATGCAGTGTTACTAAGATTTGGTTTTAGCTAACAAGGGTTACATTGAGTAAATTCTGCTGGGCTGGAGAAAACTTTGAACAAAGGTCAGGTTAACCACATATTTTCAGTCAGATGAGTTAGACATTGGCAGTTGCAATTTTTGAGGCTTCGACTCAATATTTTGCCTTTTTTGTGACTAGAAATTTGCTAAAATAAAAATCCAACCTTTAATTTAAACACATTTATTCAAGGAACTCATGTAGAAATAATAATAATAAAAAAATACTTCAGTAAATATTAAGACCAAATTGTACAATGAATACATAAACACTTTTAGTATGGACTGCATTAATAAAATGACCAAACTTAATCTTGCTTACATAGATTTATTTTTCTCCATTTCGCAGCTCTCACCTTGAAATGTTCGCTCTGAATTTTCAATTTCTAATCTTAATCTGAAGGCTAGAAATGCATAACAATGACATTTAGTTAAATGAATGAGCATCAGTTTACATGAGCCAGGCTTCCTCCCCCCAAGCTGTGGGGGTATAATGCATCTTTATGTCCGTTAATAAATTAATGCATCAGATGTCTGGAGACCACATTAAATTGTAATTGCTAAAGTCTAACAGAGTTGAGCTGTCACCAAGGGTTATCAGCGGACTGATGCCAGATGCATTGACTATGATTAGTAGAGATAAATGGCTGCCTCTGAGTGGATGGGAAGCATCTTTAATTGTGACTCTGTAAAACTCTGAGAATCAGCTTGCATGGCGTGAAATGCAAAGAGAAAAAGCTGAAAAAGTCAGCAGGAAGGGACGAGTCAGACTTTAGACATTTACAGAAGATGTTTTAAGTTGGTATGTGTGCAGAATCAGGAAAGCAGAAGTGGCTTTTCTCCTGCTTTTCGTGAACCGAAACATCCCGATTTGCAGAAGTATTGTCACTGGAGAGACTTTGTTCCCAGCACACATATCTTAGGGTAACGGGTCATTTTTTACCTTCTGTGTGATCCCCTGGTCCAAAAGGTGAAGCACTGAATTTGCTGCTCCTTCTTTAATACCCTTATCTTTCATTAGAAGACCTGAATTGTGACCAAAAGCGCAAAACGACGTGTACAAGAGACTGAAGATACTCCTCCTTTAAATCGTCACGGGGTTGAGCTTGAAGAAGAGCCACTGCTTCGCTGCATAGAAGGTTAGGATGACTCCTGAACGACTTCCATCAAAGGTTTTCTGGGTATGTCACACTGGAGCAGACCAGAGGGTAAAGACTGAAAAAGTTGAATATGTTGTATTAAAGACTTGAATTTTTTACCTTTTGTGCTATGACAGATCAAGATCATGTCGGCAGACCTTCCATCTAGACAGTTTGTTTACACCAGTGTGGGCTGGCCTGAAATTGGCTCTGGTTTTGTTTACTCCCATAAAATATTGAATCTGACATCTGTAGTTATTGTAGTTGTGATTGCATGGCATAAAGTGTCCCGCGGTTGGCGCATGGACATCATTACGCTTAATTAAAGTGCAGATGTTTCAGTCTGTTTGCAAGCTTTGAGGCAAACTCAGCAGGTTCTGATCACTTTTTATCGTCGCAGAAAATACTACCGCAATTAAACACTGTCCAAACTAATTAGCTTTGAATTGACATTATTTGAAGTTTATGCTTCTGGTGTTTTATTTGTGTGCGTTTATCTATAAAAAGCTCCAAAGTGACAGCTAGTTGTCCACCGACGGAAAACCCAGAGAAAAGTGGATCTCCCTGAGCATTAAAGTGAATTTATGTCCTTTTAATTTAAGTCTGGGCTGTAAAACTATCAGCAAGTTGCCTTGTAATGAGCAGATCAACAGAAAGCTGTAATTAAATGCTGTCAGTCTTATTTAAACATGACAGTTTGCCCGGTTTCACCCGGCAGGAAATGGCTTATTAATCGTAATTGGTTGATTTATTTATTTATTTATTTATTTATTTTTTGAAAAATATTTTACGGCGTTGACCTTTATCTGAAGGTTATGCTTTACGAGCCATCTGCTCTCAGTTCAACAACAAGCTTCACTTAAAGTTCAGGCAGTTAATTAATGATTGTTTGTGATTCTTGATAGTTTAATTATTTGCTCGAGGAGATTTTCACACCAACCGGCGCGGCCACCCGACGCGATGCTTTCCGTGCCAATATGGCTTCCGTTGGAAGATGAATAGACTGGGGGTGTGAGGGCGGGGCCGGTAAATCTGTCTCCAACATGGCCGAGCAGAACTCCTCTTTGCTGATTGCTCTTTTTTTTTCCCCTTTCTACATTCGACAGCTGTTTTTCTTCCTGATTGGCTCCTTTTCCCCTGATATTTGCCCGGTTGGCCCGGTGAGGAACAGATGTGATTTCAATGTCATCACCCTCATTTAGTCCCTGACTACATTTGTTTGCAGGAATTGCAGGTTAAACAGCACCCAGACAGACTGGTAATGGTCTTACACGTTGCGTCGCTGAACATTTGCGGGGCCGATTGGCCCACCAAGATGTGAGGAATGCTTTAATTAGAAAGGTGTTGGATCCAAATGCCACACATGCAACCATAGCTGTTTTGTCATAGGGAAAATATATATAATCATGAGCATTTCGATCATAACTAATTGCAATTAGTTATGATTAGTTATCTTTGACTTTGGAAAAGAAATGCATCAATGAAAGAATGTAGAACAATATATGCTTTATTAATTTTGGATTATTTGATTAGGAGCGAGCACATTAGTCAACATGCAGTGTAAATATGCAGGGATTAGCACATCCAAAGGATGGAATTTACCTATTTACCTAAAAAACCTCACTATACCATCCACCGGACAGAACACGACACACATCGTTCTCTTCAATGAAGTCAGAAAACAAAAAGAGCTTTTACATAAGAAATAATTTCCCAACAGCACCTCATGCCAGTGCCAAAACTTATTGAAATGTTTTTTTTGGGTTTTTTTCCCCCCATTAAATAAATTTATTTTCAAAAAGCTCAAATTGCTTAATTATATGGTCAATAAAAACGCAGCTGCTGAGTGATGGTTGTCTGATCCCTGAAGTGCATCTCTAATAGACCCCACCTTCTTTCTAAACTGTGTTCTGTGCCTCACTATGTTGCCGTCTCGTCCGGTTTGTATTCGTGCACACGAGGAGGAAAGCATCTTTGAACGTACATTCCTCACTCAGAAAGAGGGCGCTGACAGCATCGTGCGGTGGGGATGGTTTTTCAGAGTTCAGAAGCAGAAGGGGAAAGCTTGATAAAGGACAATCCTTGAATAGGCTACAAAAGACATGAGGCTGGGACAGAACTTCATCTTATTGCCAAAGAACTACCATAAACATCACCAGAGATGAAATGTAATTGTGTAAATCAAAGCAAATTAATGTAATGGAATGGCCTAGTCAAAGCTCGAGTATAAGTACAATAGGAGTCTTGGGAAGGACTTTAAAACTAATGTTCACACAGGCACTTCCTCAAGCCAAACTGAGCTTAAGCTACACAATATTGCCCAAAGTATCGGGTCTTTTCTAATTAAAGCATTCCTCACATCTTGGAGGGCCAATCAGCGCCGCAAAACTACTGAATTAAAGCTTCCCAACTTCTTCCATGACTGCAGGCACAGGGCATCAGAGTGTTGTGTTGGTCTGCATAGAATATCATTAAAGTACTTTGAAGTTAATTGATTGCAATGTGATAGAATTTGGAAAAACCGATGCAGTGTGAATACTTTTGTAAGGCACTGCAATTATGATGATCACATTCTTTAAAGAAACCATTCACGTCCACTGTGAAGTCACTTTCACTGTACTTGTCCTTCAGAGAAAAAAATAAGCCTGGAAAAAAGAAATAAATAAAATGAAGCCTAATTCTGGAACAAGGTGAAATGAAGTGACAACACCTTTGTCATGACTTAAACCTTAAGTGGTGGACTGGCAGAAAGCCTGAAACTCTCCCTCACGCACCAACACAGATTTACTTCATATTGTGACGGTTTCACACATTAATCTTTATTAAATCTGACAATAGCAGTTTTTCAGACCCTGTTTTGTCTGCACCCTCTCCGCATAATTGCTTCATTTTAGAAGGGGGTTTATTCTGTACATGCTATGTTTGGAACATCGGCAAAAACTCTGCACATTGCGCATTTAGTATCGCATTATGCTTTAAGTCATTATTGGCCTTGAAGGCCTGTTAAATCTTGTGGCTCAGCTTTGACCAGCGTTCCTCGGCGGCGCCCTGGCTGCATTCAGACACCGCCGCCTGCCTTGTTCACAGCGGCCATGTGAAAGGAGCTAATAAAAATGTTTATTAAACAGTTCTCTGGGGCACGGGCACAATTCATCTCCTTCTGCTTCACCTGCCAAACAAATACACAACGCACGGGCACGCACACAAAGAAGCGAGCCCGGCTGTGATGCTGCAGCAGGCGAGCGTGCCCTCTCTCGCACGCGCTCGTGTGATGAGTCATCTCTGCTGCATTTAAAGCAGATTTATCCAGTGAAGCTGCTGGGAACTCAGACTCCGCTAACACCCTCGGTAAATAACTCCCACTCACTGACGGGGAACACGGCAGATTTCATTCTGAAATACCAGCGAGTCAGCTGAGCAGATGGTCGGCAGCTTTGTTGGTCAGTCCTTTGCTTAATGAGTTGTTTGGTCCACCGCTCGTCTGCTAATGTGGAGAAGTTACATTTATGGAGATTAAACGGCCGTTTCCCTGTTTATCTGCTACAACTTGGTCCATTCAACAGATGGAGTGAAGCCACGTCTATGTTTATGCGCTAGAACACACGACGGTGTTTATTAACGTGTTCCCGCCTGACTGTGTTGCAGCTCGTCTTACCTGAGCTTTTCCTATTGTCATGTTTATTTAGTGCAAGCAAATGCCTCGTTTGCTAAAACATTTCATTTTCCTTTTCCAAAAAAGAAAAAAAAATATTCACAATAGGATTAGTCCTGCAGAGATTTGCATGGTAATTAGTTGGTGCCGACAGCTCTGACTCGGTGAGGTTTAAACAGAGTTTCTGAAACTGGGAATCCTGTCATGCCTGATTGGAAATCTCTCCATCACGGTTCAACTTAGTGAAATTACGTGGTAGCAGTTTAAATTGCCTGTTCATTCACACACAACTGAATCACATGTTCAGGTTCAGAACAAGTTACAGTCCAATTTGGTCTTTTTTATGTTACAATACTCTCAAATTCAGTTGATCATAGAATAGAAATATCTTTCATTCTCCCACAACGGGGGTGTTTCTGAGCAACAGCAGCAAAGTGACAGCCAATCAAAGCAATTAGAGTCACATAAAGATAGGATATAGAAGATGTAAAACAGAATATAGAATAAAAATATGCTACAGTAAGGGCAAAATTACAACATAAACACATTGTAGTCAAAAGGAATATGCAACCGAGTTGGGTAATTTAAAAATGTGCAGAAATGTTATTCAGAGTGAGTAAAGTTGTACAGGTACCAGCATGGATGTGAACACTTAGCATAAAATGAAGATCAGACAAACAATATGTGTTTAAGAAAAACTCAGAACATTGTATAATGGTGTTGTTTGGATGACTTGTACGACGTTGCTTGTATTAGAACGTTTGACTCTCGTTTATGTCTTCCAAAAAAAGATGCTCTCTGTTTTTTTTTGTTTTGTTTGGTAAACACTCACCCAACAAGGCAGCATCTTCCTTCGCCATGGAAGCCTGACTATGAAGAGAAGCTGAAGCGATGAGACAGTGATTTATTCTGTGCTGACACAGACCCTCGGTTTCAGGCCCACCTGGTTCCTGAACTTCTGTTCGAATCAGCGGATTTCAGCAGGAAACGGTGATTGTGACATTAAACAGCTGACCTATCACAGACAGCCTGCCTGTCGAGGCCTGTAGGCTACATATGGGCTTTGTTTGCACTCAGTTTAGCAGCTTTCCAACATCTGCTGTCCTCCCCAATAGAATATATGATTTTTAAAAATATATATTTTGTTGAGGCAATAAGTAATTTTCTGTTGGACTTTTCTATATTTCAGAAGATCTTTCTGTTTTCCAGTGAACACCTGTAGGGGCTGTAGTCTATGGTTGACAGCGAACCATTGGTGTTGTTGTTGTGGTATATATTAAAACTCTGGAAACTACCCTCAATATGTTCTGTTTGAACAATCTCTTTAGCAAGGTAATGTTTACATTACCCTTTGGGTATTTTTACATTGAATGTGTCTAGTCCACTTAAAGCAAAGTTTGGATTGTCAAAAGTATCACTTATCAACTGATTCTGGACGAAATAAATGAACTCTAGGTGTGAAAACACTTTAAATCTCTCCTGGTTTTTATTTTTATTTTTTTATTCTGTGTAATTTGTCTGCAAACTGTAGCCTGAGCTATGAGGCTCCTTCCCACAAATAACCCCAGGCAGCTTCTGGCACAGTCGAGCATTTATTAACAAATTGCTTGGCACACACAAGTTTGGTAAAGCTATGGATTGTGCGTAAAGTCCACACTTCCAAGCCTCTCCTGGTCTCTGCCTCTGGGCCTCATCATATCACTGTACGGTAATTAAAGACACAGAGACCGACTCTAAACACACACCGTTTCTTAATCGGCTTCACCTGCCACTGCACCCTGATGCCCTGCATCACCTCTTCTCTACAGCTGTGTACAGCCACACCCCACCTCCAGACAAAGGCGACATTCAGATTCTGTCTTCTGCGAAGTCAGCAGAGATCACAGCTCACTGCTTCAGAAAGTGCAAGGAAACAGTGAAATCAGAACAAAAGAGCACTAATCTGTTTGGCAATCTGAAACAGGAGTAAAACACTGTCTGTTTTGACTCTTTCTAGCAGTTTGAACCTGATTTTTAAACTAATTCTCCTGCTGAAGACTTTCTCAGCCCAGCTGAGGGAGAAAAGGAAAACAATCTATCAAACTATAACTGATGATCCTTCCACATCTTCTCTGTAACTTTAGTGAAGTCACTCAAAACTCTACGCGATTGTGTAATAATTAAATTTTAATTGGATTTCACAAATATAGGCTTCCTTCCCTCACAATTAATCTGGTACAACCCAGGGTTCTCTAGCCGCCATTAATAACTCCCAATTGTTTTACGGCAGCTAAAACTCTAAATGAAAATGGAAATTCTTTTAAACTCAGGAAAAATGTTTGCTGAGTCTAACATTAACAGAAGTGAAACATATTACTCCCGCAGGATCTATGCAAAAATTTCACAAAAGCCTCAGTAGAACGTCTCCGGTTACGCTCAAGATTAAAAACACAATTTTAAAGATGCCTGTTTTTCTTAAAAAAAACAAAACAAAAAAAACCCCCACATGATCGGGGAAGCATTAGGAACTAGTGACCTTTCCTATAGATGGACATTCCTAAACATTTATCAGGAAGTGGCCCAAAGTTGTCCCACCATAGCAGAAAGAAACACTGTAAAAACACATTAAATGCTTTAAAGATGCTCATGTCTGATCTGCTTGAATGATGAAGACAATATGAACTTGTCATATTGTCAGAGTCAGTTCATTAGTCATGTTATGGCTGATTAAATATCGATTGGTTTGATTGTTTCATTAACACTTTGCGGTGTTCCTCAGTTACATGCTTATTAATTAGCTGCTCAGTGATTGTATTATTTTCTGTTAAAAAGCTCATCGAGTGTTTAAATGCAAACCAGGTGGACAAAACTCTAAAAGGTTTCAGTGTGCTTTATTTTTCCAATCAGCACTGTGTGCATGTCTGTCTATGAAACTGCTAACGTCCATCATAAACTTATTCAATTAAACATTTATTATTATTATTTTATGTTTTTTTATTATGCTTGTGCCACAGTGTAGAAAGTTGGCGGTACCATCTGACATGTGTTTTCAAAAAGTCTAATCAGAAATTGTGCGTTTCTCAGCTCTTTTTTTTCTTCTTCTTTGAGCTTGGAAAGAAAATCGAAGGTGTACTGATGACTGGGTTTAAAGTAAAATACAGTATTTTGGGGCCACAGGTCCATTATTACGCTGAACTCTGACAACCTTTTCAGAAGCCAATTTTAAACCTGTATTTTAAAGTTGTTGTTGAATGTGAGTTGTGACTCTTCAGGTTCTGTGTCACTTTCAGATGAAGAAGAAAAGAAGAAAGAAAAAAAGATGAAAGAGATTAACAGTTTGGCTCCCTGAAAATGCAGCGGGTTACACTTATCTATACATTCTCTGATCGCTGCAGAAGAAACATAAAATGCTCTGAAATATTTTTGCCATTCTTAAGTACTTCCAACCATTACATGTCAATGACATATAATCTGAGTAAATACAAATGACGTAAATTCAGTTAATTCCATCATGTAGAATTGAAAAAAGCATGGCTACACAGATTTTGGTCCTATTTGTGGTTGGACTTGTGAAAACGCTGATCATGCCCATTCCCTGACATCAGACAAATAATATGTCATTGTTTAACACATCTTTAATTAGCCAGTATAATATATGTATGAGTTGGCCATCTAGGTTATGATCTCATCACTTCATGGCCTTGCTGCTCAACATGTCACGGTGTATCGCTATCCCCTAAAATACAAGAAGCCTAATTGGCATTGTACAAGTCCTGCTCTGCGTGAGCCTCAGATATACAACATATATGACACCATGAAGGCACCAAGGTACTAGAGATGCAGAAAAAAATCTGACCAAGTGACTGTCCACCAACAAGTGCCAGGAAGGGGAGCCAACTAATTGGTCACCTGATATGTGTCGACCTTCGTACCGGCTAGAGCACTATGTGACCAACAAGATCAAGACATTAACGCACCTGCAAAACTTATATGGATCAAAATTCTACACATGTACAAGTAATGATGATGTTCTGTTTCTTTTTTTGGCAACAATTTTTGAGGTCCTTGAAGTGTGACACGACTAGTGGTCCTGAACTTCTGCACATTCGTAAACTGGCTGTCGTTCACTCTGGAGGAATGTCAGAGATTTTGGCCTCTTGAATAACAGTGTGATGTTGTCATTGATTTGCATCCATCCATGATGAACAAAGGTGCATAAGGATGGCTAGCAGGGTGTTGATTAGCATAGTTCTCCATACAAGAGAAAGTAAAAAATAATAATAATCTGTTAGTTTTGCAAACATATTGCCTTGGCAGGCATTACAAGTATATTCTTTCCTTTAAAAATATATATTGTTCTCCAAGTTGTTAATCTAATGATAATTTTGTCACATTTTGAAACCATAATGGTCCTTTAGCCAAACATCCTACAAAACACAGAAAACAAATGGAGAAAAGAGACCCGTACTAGGCTTTGCACCATCTGATTGGAAATTCAAGGACTTCTAAGCAGGCTTTGAGTTATAGGATCTAACCATCAATAGAAACTTAATCTAAGCCAATATTCCTTGTGTTTGACTTAAATGAGAAAACAATGAGTGCATAGTTAACCAGGTTTGTTCACTGGCTGAGGAGTAGGAGAAAAGGTGCAAAAACATTTAAAATGTAGTCCTGCCAAGTCATCACTCCTGGCTGTAGTTTTAGCTAAATCATGTCTTATAGCTGACGAAAGTATTCTACTAACGACCGGGGTTGGAAACCACAGCGTTAATGCATAGTGTACACATACCAAAGATTGAGCTGCAAGCACTTTGTCTCCCTCTCCTGGTTTTGTGATGTAAACGACATGTGGCTCAGATCTTCATTGGGCTCAATTTGGAATACGTGAATAATGGCTTTGATTACAATGATCCCCAATGTCACAAAAAATGTTTATCATACCTATATGTATACCAGTCGTATGTGCTGTATTTATACAAAGGAAATTTGAATAGTCTTTCTGAGTGAACTAGGAGCTGAACCTGAACGCGAGGCGTCCTTTTCAGGGTTCCAGTACCTGAGCTATTGCGCTCACCTGGAGACTATAAGTCATTGTTGGAGTCCAAGGTGGCCTGGGACAGAAATAGACGGATTGTAATTTGAGAAGTCATTTAAAGTAAAATGAGTGATGGGAAGCTAAAATGAATAGATGGAGGAAGAGGTTAGCGGCGGCAGCAGGGAGTCATGCAGGAGCAGCACATGAAACCCAGAGTGCATCTGACGATTTTGCAACTTAAAAAGACCACCTACGTCATTCGGGTACTTTTGGTATATTTTGCAAAGTGTGAGAAAGTTCATGTGAAGCAGAAAAAAGGCTCACCGACTGTCCTTAACTAGCTTGCAAGCTTCTGACACAAGGCATAATCTCATGTATTTAGCTTTTTATCGATAACTAATGTATTGGTTTAAAATATGCAGTTATAGATCAAAGCAAAAATTGAGTTCCTGATTTTCCTGGCTGTTGTGAGAGCAGTTTGATACTGAGAACTCATTTCCCCACTGTGTAAGGATGAGGCATCAGCATTCAAAGTGATTGGAGAATATTTTTTTTTCCTCCTTGTCTCTGATGGAGGACTCTGCCAGGAGTGATGAATTTCCCAGCAGAGGCCTCTTAAATCTGTCTCAATCTCTCCCCCTCCACACTTCCTCCCCACCCCCACAAACGCCGTGTTCTGTCCTGGGTGAGCACTTCAGCTGACCGGCTGATTGATGGGTGTAATGGTCTGTCCGTGGACACGGCATCCCTCCATCCCAACCCGGCCATTCCGACCTGGTTAGAGAACTGGCTGCTCACCTGCCTGTTTGAGTCATCAGTCTGAAATTTGAGGAGAGATGAGAAATGACGGGCAGAAGTGCAAACTGGTGGCGAAAGGAAGTAGAAAATGTGTAAATGCGATGTTACCGAATTTGGTTACTATTTGCTACTTAGCAAAAACCCACAACTCTTAATTTGGAGAATGTTCGTCTTTGAATTGTGTAATTGCAGGTGGTATTTAGGTCAAACTTTCTATCTCATATCTCTTTTGTTCCTAATGTATTCCAACAATTCTTATAGCTACTTTATCACTGAGGATGCAAAGCCATTAAGCGATTCAGTCATTAAAAACAGTTTTGCTTTGACTTTAATTACATGCAGATAAGATTTACTGCTGCCTTATTCACAGCAGATTACAGAATAGAACAGAAGATGAGTGTCCAATAATGTAAGGGCGGCACTGATCTGTCTATCCAGAGACTGCTGAGCCAGAAAAAAACAAAAAAACTATTGTTTACTGGTCTATCCATGTCCCAGTCCAAATCCATGGTCAGAGATGTGGATAATAAACTTAAAAGAACGAGATCTTGGTTAGAAGTAGCAAAAACTTGGGATGGTTTCACCATCGATCAACAAAGAATAGATTTAGAAACCAACATTTTAGAATTTAGATTTTAAAATGTTGGTCTATTGGGCGTGCCGTGGTGGCGTAGGGGTTAGCGCGACCCATATTTGGAGGCCTTGAGTCCTCGACGCGGCCGTCGCGGGTTCGACTCCCGGACCCGGCGACATTTGCCGCATGTCTTCCCCCCTCTCCTTCCCCATTCCTGTCAGCCTACTTTCGTAAAAGGGACACTAGAGCCCACAAAAGACCCCCTGGAGGGGTAAAAAAAAAAAAATGTTGGTCTATTAATGCACTGGTCGGTCCAGGTTCAAAATACAATTCTGAGTTGCTTGTCAAGTATGCATGCTTCTGGACTCTGGAGCAAACTTCCCAAAAACATAAGATGTTAAGGAGATTGTTGGGTCCTTTAAGTCAGGACTAAAAAAATACTTTTGATTGCTGCAGCCAGCTTGCTGATCAAACAGAATTTGACGATACTCAAGTAGCCAAGTGGTTCAATCGGCTGTTAAAGGAAAGTAATTCTTAAAGCAGTACCGTCTGAGGGATTGGAGATCATAGCTGTCCTTCTTCGGCTTCCTCCAGGTTTCCTGAGTGATTTCATTATAATCCGAACTGAAGGGGGAGAAAAATGCAAGAATTTTCCCATTCTTTCCTGAGGAACATTATTTCGATTCAGCTCAATGATTTTCTTCCACGGTGCATCAGATACTCTATTCTACTGTAAGAACAAGACTTGGGAATCCAATCAGCTTCAGTCAGACATTCAAAACCTTTTTTTGTGTGTGTGTGTGTTTTTGCCGCAGAGATTAGATGTGTTGATTGACTCATTTAGTCTGAGGGAAATAAGCCAAATTTGATGCTGTCTTTAATTAAAGGTGCCTCTCAGGATTCGTAACATCAACTGCATTTGTAGGTACAGTGTATCAGAGGTGAGAAGAGCAGATGCATGGCGGTCCGCGTGACTGAACTGACTGGAGAGAAACAAGTTCTGAATCTTTTTGACCCAGAGTTCGTGAAGTTTCGGGAGCTGCTGCCTGGTGAAATGGGTTTCGTCCTGATAAATGAGATGCAGCGCCGCTCGCGCTGTGCGTCATGCTGCTGCCGTTTAATTGTTTGTCTCCGCACCTGCTCAGGCTTCGGCTTTATTTTTTCCATTAACACTGGAACACAAACACAAAAGCATTCATAAAGTGCACCTCCGGAGTATCCGAGTGTTCGTTAGCGAGACGTCGCCCTCCGCGTCTCTTCCTCGCTGCTTATTTTAATCCCTTCCCCATCTTATTTCAGCTTTCTAGTTCTGGCAGGCAACAAACAGATCGATCGAGAGCCACGGGTTTGACTTTAAAAAGTAACAATGTTTTGAACTCAAATGAAAATGACTGGGAATTTTATTTATTTATTTTTTTTGAAAGTGCCGGTCTTGCTTTGTTTTTATTGATCCTTTTCTTATCTTTCTTTTTCATCCAGTGGTTAATTTTGGATGTGTGGGGAAGAAACAAGGTGAGCAAGAAATATTAGACATTACCAACCTTCCTTCATAATCCGCAGCAGCATCATGAGCAGCTCCACTTCTCTCACAACATAAATATTAAGCCTCTCTGTTATAGATCTGAAGTTAAAGTACTAATGAGGACAGATTTGTATCTTTTTTTTTTCCTCAAGTGAAAAGAAAACACAGTAATTTGCACTTGTTTGGTTTGTAGTAACACAAACCTCTCAAACAGAAAATGTGATAGAAATGATATAATCCAAATCTGAATATCTCCTTCATGTAGAACCTAGAAGAAGTATTCACATCCTACAGCTCTTTCCACAGTGCTATCCAAATAATCTGAAAAATGTGGCCTGCGTTTGTATTCATCGCTCTTTACTCTAGCTCAAGATTTATCTACTAAGGACCTCTTTGTTGCAAACATATTTTAGTGTCACAAAATGCAAGGCATATAGTTGAAGTCACTGTATTATATGTGTATACATCTGTCTGCGAAAGTTTTCATTTTTGAATATCACATAACAAATGGAGTCATTGTTCAGAGTGAAAATCTGTGTTGAGGTCAACGGGAAAGAGTTTGCCTCTTAGTATTTTTATGGATCAATTCTTGTTCTAGTATGTTGCGATGTTTCCCTCTTTCCTCCGTCACATCTCTCCTTTCCTTTAAAGGTTATATCTTTTGTGATTTCAATCCTCCCGTGTTTAATGTCGGCAATCACGGCGTCTCCTCCACCTCCACACATCAGGTTTCGCCCTCTGTGACTGCTCTGCTGTAAAGGGCGGCAGTGTTTTCTGTTTTTTAAGAAGTGAGCGTGTTCGCTTCTCTGCACAAATGCACGAAAGTCGCCGTCGACCCCCCCTACCCCTTCTCCCCCCGCTTTTATCTGCCAAGCAAACTTGAGGCTTTATCGACAGTCGGTGACTCCGCAGATAGTTCTGGGAGCTGAAACAAAAAGCTGAGTGATGCTCAGGTACATGAACTTAAATCTAACTGTCTGGCAAGCTGCTTCGGGTGGCCATGAGTTCTTCCGTTATTCAGGGAAGATAAGTCTGAAAGGTAGACAAACAACTCTTAGGACTAAAAAGGAGCACAGAATTTCACAGGGTCAAAGCAGTGGTGGCTTTTATTTTATGAGGTTTTATACCTCAGTGTTTTTTGTTGGGTTTTTTTTTTTTTTTGCTACTGTTACGAGTTAGGCGGACTTTACATTCCCACAATATTTCTTCAGTAAAAGTATTGCAGTTTCCCATTATTATACCAAAATTTTCAGTGATTTTAAATGAAAATATAGGACAGTCTGTGCCACTACGAGTAGCAGAGAAGCAACAACTGAATAGAAAAAAATGCAGTAATGCTAATTATTAGCTACAATATTTTTGGATTGCCATTTCACCTGTTGAGTTTGATATAACTGGACTGTAGCTGCATCTGAATCCTACTGTATCACTACATTTTAATAAATTGAATTGATTGGAACGTAATATACACTGTTAGACCTTTTATTGTAATTTTACAGTAACTTACTGGCAACACTGTTGCCAGCAAGTTACTGTAATTACCATTCTACAGTACCTTTACTGGCAACAGTGTTGCCAGTAAGTTACTGTAATTACCATTCTACAGTACTCTTACTGGCAACACTGTTGCCAGTAAGTTACTGTAATTACCATTCTACAGTACTCTTACTGGCAACACTGTTGCCAGTAAGGCAACAGTACCCTTACTGGCAACAGTGTTGCCAGTAAGTTACTGTAATTACCATTCTACAGTACCTTTACTGTTATGATATTTCACAGTTAATTTTTACTGTGAGTGTGCTTTACAGTTATAACTGCATTACTGTAAATGTAGTTTCTAGTATAATACAGTAATTGTATTTTATAGTAAAGCTGGTCTACTGTAAACTTGTTTCACAACATAATGTCAGAGTTTTACTGTAAATTAAAGTTTACATTTCTTTAAGATAAGAATATTTTACCATAAACCGAAAAATTTCATAAAAGAAATTTTAGTCCAAGTACTGTGAATAACAGGTATTTATTTTCAGCAGATTTGTAGAAATAAAATCCATTTACATATTCGCAATGTCATAAAAAACAATGTCACAATACAATATAATGTGCTGTAAAACAACAAAACCATAGAACACATTTCCTACATCAGAAGAACTTTTATTCCATTCGTCAAACAAAATCAGTGGGATCCATCTTGTGGAAGCTGAACTGTAAAGAATAAGACAGACAATGTGGGAGGTCATGAGATGGTCAGGAAGTTATCTACATTTTCAAATCGACAGGAAGTTGACAAATTAAGCTGAAGTGACAATGTTCACATGCATAAAATCTTTGTCATAAAGCAGCATTAAGTTGATAATTTGTTTTAAAAAAAAATCAATTGGACTGAAGTGATAATAGAAGCTGCATAAAGAATGAGCAGGACTGGCTTCACTTCAGGTTTTTGGATTGTTTATGGCAAAAGCAGTCAGTCAGTCAGTCTTCAGTAATTCATAAGATTGCGTACTACAAATGTCCCCAAGGGGACGATGAAGTACAACAATCTTTTTAGTCATTTTGTTGGTGCTGACGGATTACTGCAAAGGTGTGCCTAATAAACTGAAAACTGCATAGTATAAAAATACACCACACTTAAACGACTACACACTTATACATTTCTGTGATTTATTAAGAGATGCAGCGACATCCACTTTTTACCACGGACACAGAAACGATGCAGGCTACTCTAAAGGGCTATTGTGTAGGAATCACATGGCATTTATGAATAATCATTAAAATCATATTAAAAAGGCTAAAGTAAAGTCAGAGCATGCAAGATAGGAGGAAAAGACAACAAAATAATAAACATTTACATTTGGTAAAATACTTACCTAGTTGGAAGTCCTCCATTCAAATTCAGCAAGTTGTTGGAAGAAGGTGGTGATCTGGGAGTTGACACTGACTACTTTCTTCTTGACAAGACTTCCCGTCTTGCGGCTTGTACCGACTTTGGCTGTGCATTTGGTACCAACATCTGGATTGATCCTCACAAAGAATCTTTTAACAGAAATAAAATATATTAATTGTAATTTTTAATGAAGACGTACAATACAGCAATCAGCTATGGTTCTTCATCATCAGTCAAACTGTCATTAAATTTAATTCATAAATGGCTTGGTGTAGAGTACTTGCCGTTGTATCATCTCCAGCGTGGTGGATGCTGACTCCTGATACTCCAGATTGAAGACAGAATATGACCCAAAAAAGACAGCAAGGACGCTGGCAAAGTCATGTAGTTGCTCAGGCTGGAAAAATACCTTCTCCTCCATACTGACCATCCACCGGGTTGCAGACATCAAGCTATTTCCTAAAATAGACAAACCCTTGTCAGGCTAACGCTAGTGAGTAAAAGTACAGACTACCATAACAATTACATACATTGCTACGAAAAAATTATAGTGATAGAAAATATTCCTCTTACCAAGCATGATTACCCTTGGTGTAGTGGGTAAGGTCATTTCCATTTCAACAGACATCTTGGTGGAAGATACCTTTAAAACATAAAAGGAAAACTCTCTTAAATATGAATTACTGGTAGTAATTTATATTTAAAGGGCCAGTTCACTCAGATTACAACAGGTTTTTGAGAACCTCATCCCGGAGACTAGACTAGATTTTACTCCTACATCCTGCTACCACTCTGAAACAGCGGATGTGAATGACAGTTTGTGGGGCTAAATGCATTTTTTAAAGCATTACATTCCACAAGTGTTCAGTCTGACTTCTGCAATGGCGGTGACTCCTGTGCATGTGGGACCTGAATGCAGAAAATGTTCTGAAGGAAGCAGGACATTGCTCTATTCCACATGCAAACCGATAATTAGCTGTGTGTTGATGTTTCTTCACATGACTACAAAATTCTGTAAATTCTGAAGTACAAATGCTGCAGAATTTACACCTGTACATAGTTGCACCTGTTAGTACTGACTTAACTTTAAATTTGCAGGAGCATGGTTTAAACATGTGAACAGTCCTTATGTGTAACCAGGGTTGGAAATTAACTTTTTTGTCCACCTGCCACTGTGGCTGAACCAACTCAAAAAATAACAGAAACTACTTTAATGTTTTTCACCTTTGTCCTCATTTACAGACTCTTATACACTATGTTGGAGATGTAATGGTACTTTAGCAGGCTAACCAGCTGTAGCAAGCTCAAAGTTATAGATTAGGTTAGCTGCTCCTCTACATTTCCAGACTATTTTGTGGCTTCAAATATGTTTGAAGAGCTGTCTTTTTACCTGTTGTCTTGTCTTTTGAAGAGTTGAAGCTATGTTAGCAGTCAGCAGGAGAGAACTGCACAGCCACTTGGAGGGAAAAAGCTTAGGAGTTAAAAAAAAAGGTCATCTGAAGAAAAGAAAAAAAAGAACAAAGTTAGAAATTCATCCTTGCTGACCTACATAGCTAATCTGCACTTTTAACATTTGCAAGATCATGGTTTAAACAAATGAACAGTCATTAGATGTAAAAAAAAAAAAAAAGAGAAGGGGGGGGATCAATTATCAGTTAAGGTTATATTGTTCGACAAAGGATGTAACAACAATGCTAACAGACACTCAGCACTGAGCTCATCTCAACCCAAAGCCGCCCGAGGAAGATTAAGCGGTAAAAGTCAAGCTAAAACCTTCAACGGTAAAATTAGCACCTTTGCTAACGTTAATTCCGAACCAGCTCAAAAAGTAACACCATCATATTTTCCTATCTTTCACCTCATTTACAGACACGTAACTTATAACGTTGCAATATGCCAGTTATATAAAACACCAGAGTTAGTAAAGGTAACGTTATTTTACCAGGCTAACCAGCACAAACGAGCTCATGCTATAATGCTAAGTTATAGCATGATGCTATAAGCTACGTTAACTCCATCTAAAATGTACATTTCCAGACTAGGCTTTGGCTTCAAACAGTTTTCTAAGAAGTGGTTTTTTACCTGTCTTGAAGAGCTGAAGCAGTGTGAGCCCACAGCACGGAGACAGAGCTGCACTTGCACTTGGAGAGAAAAAGCTTCGGAGTTTAAAACAAACGTCATCAGAAAACAGTTGGAAGCGAAGCCACGCTTGATGACGTAGCTAGATAAACTGCATATTAATGTTAGCTAGGATGTGAAAAAAACAAAAGTACATGCTCTCTTTCTGCCTTAAAAATATGTTAACCACTAAAGGAGTAAAAATACAGAAACAGGGAACCACGATGAAGCAGCTATGATGACCGTTGGAAATCAAATATAATTCTTACTGTATATGATAAGTACAGTACCACTACTGTAATGTGTAAACAGTAAATTACTGCAAATTCAAAACATACAGTAAATTACTGTAATACTATGTACTATACCCATAATGCAATGCAAACTACAGTAACTACTTGTAAAGATGTCTTATGGTAGGGTGACCAAACGTCCGTATTTCCCGGGACATGTCCGTATTTCACGTCCTGTCCCGGGCGTCCCGGGGTTTTTTTAGAAAGTGAGGAAATGTCCTGTTTTTTAAATTACCTTCATTGGACCATTATATTTACAGGCACTAGGGCACTGCGCACGGCCCTGCGTGTGACGTAATCCCTGAGCCGCGTCAGTGCGGGCAGCCCTGTTCTTAATCAGAAGATAGATAGCGTGGCTGTCAGTACGAAAACAACATACGAAAGCGCAAATGTATGTTTACCTACTATTTACAAAAGAGTTTCCCCGCTTTCAGACCCCCCCCACCCCCCTCGCTACAACGTGTCCTGGTTTTCCCAACTGAAAATATGGTCACCCTATTTATGGTAGTTTTACTGGGCATTTTGTGGTATTTAACTGTAATAAATACAGCAAAGGCTAACAGTGTATGATGACCGTTGGGAATCAAATATAATTCTTACTGTATATTATAAGTACAGTACCACTACTGTAATGTGTAAACAGTAAATTACTGCAAATTCAAAACATACAGTAAGTTACTGTAATACTATGTACTATACCCATAATGCAATGCAAATTACAGTAACTACTTGTAAAGATGTCTTATGGTAGTTTTACTGGGCATTTTGTGGTATTTAACTGTAGAAAATACAGCAAAGGATAACAGTGTAGACTGAATTTGATTGGATGTAGTTGAATACACATTGGACCCTGTTGTCTTGTGAAGGGCTTTGAGACGACAGTGCTCTTCAAGCGTAGCATTAGAGGTAGAGACATTTGTGTTTTATCATTTATTTCTTTGTTGTAAGACGTAATTGTTGTCAATAAATGGCTTCCTTCAACTAGCCCTTGTTTCAAGTCAGCCAATAAAGTTATGTTGGTCACTCTGGCTTGAACAGGATGGGCTGTAGGCAGGCCTCAAAGTCTGGATGTAGTCTCTGATAAACACTGCTTTGTGGGGAAGATCTTTGACATCCTGGAGGATAAAGTTCAATCTCAGACTGTGAAAATACGGAATTGCCACCGGTAGCAGAATTGGGTCTTGATATCTCTGCACTGAGATTTTCACGCCATCACACTGACTCCACCACTTTTTGCCACTAGCAGAGAGGATTTGACCAGTTTCCCATGGTCCATCTTCTGAATTCTGGTTCACATCCCACAAATTAATTACTGACACTACTAAAGGGGACGAAAATGGACTTTCCATTGGTATCGAATTGATTTGTCATAAAGAAAAAAGCATGAGTTTCAGGATGTTGGTGGCAAAAATCACTCACTTATTTCATTGGTTGTTATGTAAACTTTCTCATTGCAAACATGTACAATACATGTACAGTATTCTGCCTCTTTGACTGTCCAATTTTTATAGAGTAACATAGTATTCACTAGAAATGAATACCTGGTTAATTAGTCAGACTGTATGCTCTGGAAAAGTCATAGCTTACCAATAAAAATGGTTTAAAATGGTTAATAAGAGGGATAGAGATACTCCTTTAGTTTGCACTCCATTACAGTCTGCTATTTGTGATAAGAAATGAGCTGGCTGACCAGCAGCGTACAGCTGCTTTAATTTACCTTGATTAAAAAAAACTAGTTTTCTGATGTGTAGAAATGCAACCCATTTTAAATAAACATAAAAGAACATGTTCTCTTAACTCTTGTAATCTTCCTCGTAGAATGATGGACTTCATATTGTGTGTAAATGGTCCTATCAATCAATCAATCAATCAAATTTTATTTGTATAGCACATTTCAGCAGCAAGGCATTTCAAAGTGCTTTACATCATAACAAACACAGAATCACAATGCAATATAGAATCAATCATTAAGTCAAGTTACATCAATAAATTTGTAATTGATTACATTTCAAATGCAATTCTAAACAGGTGGGTTTTCAGTTGAGATTTAAAAGAAGTCAGTGTTTCAGCTGTTTTACAGTTTTCTGGAAGTTTGTTCCAAATTCGTGGTGCATAGATGCTGAAAGCTGCTTCTCCTCGTTTGGTTCTGGTTCTGGGGATGCAGAGCAGACCAGAACCGGAAGACCTGAGAGGTCTGGAAGGTTGATACAATAAAAGCAGATCTTTAATGTATTGTGGTGCTAAGCCGTTCAGTGATTTATAAACTAACAACAGTATTTTAAAGTCTATTCTTTGAGCTACAGGGAGCCAGTGGAGGGACTTTAGAACTGGTGTTATGTGCTCTATCTTCCTGGTTTTAGTGAGAACGCGAGCAGCAGCATTCTGGATCAGCTGCAGCTGTTTGATTAATTTGTTGGACAGACCTGTGAAGACGCTGTTGCAATAATCAATACGACTGAAGATGAACGCATGGATGAGTTTCTCTAGATCTGGCTGAGACATTAGTCCTTTAATCCTGGAAATGTTCTTCAGGTGATAGAAGGCCGGCTTTGTAACTGTCTTTATGTGGCTCTGGAGGTTCAGGTCAAAGTCCATCACTACTCCCAGGTTTCGGGCCTGATCGCTAGTTTTCAGTTGTAATAACTGAAGCTGTGCATTGACTCTAGATCGTTCCTCTTTAGGTTCCTATAGCCCTTCCTGATTGATTGGGCAGTAGCAGATAATTGCAGATGGGTTTTTTTCTCTCCACTTGGCATCATGTTAAAAACATGGGTGCATCACCAGCTGTATTTGACCTTAAAAAGTTCACATAGTATTTCATTCTGAATTTTAGTGGCTGTAGTTCACTACAACACTCATTGGTAGTTCCATAGAGGGAAGTCTGTGTTTCCTGTGAAACAAATTATCATTATTAGCTTTTCTCTGTGAGAATTTGTAATAGAAACTGAAGCTAAAAAAGGCATTCAGACAAGATAAAGAATATGATAGTTTTACACAGTTTTACGACATTTTGCAGATTTTCCTCTTTTTTTTTTTGGTTTCCTGGACGGAGATCATCAAAACCTATTTTCTCAAACTAAACGGTTTTCTCATTTTGGATGGTGCGAACCCCTGGGGACAATCATAGAGAGTGAACAAGTTCTTGTTACTGTAGCAAACAGCTCAAGATTTTTTTTTTATTTTTTATGTAGCATAACACAAACATGATTCCTGTGGGTTTTTATTAGATTTGCTTCAGTTACAGCAAGTAAGCGCCTTGCATTGCTTTGTAATGAGTTTCTCATGTTTTACTGTGTGCACTGAACTTCATCTGCTTCCATTCTGGCTACAGACATCTGTGTTTTCAGCACTTTCTAAATCAATGATATTGGTTCATTATGTGCACCTTCTGCATTTAAAGACTGCATCGGTTGTGTCGGAGCCTCGACGTGCAATCTCTTTTGCGCAATGGCTCTAACAATGCAATCATTGAGGGATATGGAGGCGGAGCGAAATCCCTCAGCAAAATGTTTTGTTGTTCTTCTTTTGGTGTGCAGGTAAAGTCCCTGACACGTACGAGCTCAGCAGGAGAGCGTCTTGTATAAATTAAAAAGCCGAGAAAGTCAAACTTCTCAGCAGAGTCACAGAACAACAATGTGGAAACAAGCCGAGCCTGGCAGCACTGTCTGTTATGAGTGTAGTTTGAAAAGGGCACTGCTCTTCATCTGCTGCGACCAATTACAGCGGCGTTCTCCTCTTAGGTTACAACTTCCAGCGTCGGCAGAGCAGGTGTCAGGAGTGTGACAGCTTGTGCACACGGGAACAAAAGAGGCGGAAAATAAATGGATATACTTGAAAAATGGATTGTGGCTAGATTTACCTTTACTACATTTAATCAATTTTTAAAAAAAAATAAAAATCTGTTACGGAATATTTTTCTATGCTAAATTGTACTATGCTGTACTGAAGGATATTATACTTTCTTATTGTATTTGTTAAATAACCCCATAACAACACATTCTCAGGTTTATCCACCATAACTATCAGAGGCGGTTTCCTACATATTCACCCCTTGTTTCACAGCAAACTCGGTAGAATATTTGTTACTGTAAATCTCAATTTTGGTCTCATCTGACGAAAGCATAGTTCCAGATAAAGTCCCCGCTGAATTTGGCATGTTCCACTCCACATGTTTGCCTTGGTTTTTGTAGTTTGTTTTTTTATATCCTTTTAATTTGCTGCTCAGTCTGTAGCTACGGGTAAGTTTAGCCAAGGAGCTTTTTCCTGGCTTTTAAAGATCAACACACATCTGCCTTACCTGAATGCTTGTTTGTCTTTCTAGTGTAAAGTTGATCATTCATTAAGCAGAAGTTTGTAGTCACTGAAAAAAAAAGTTTTTTGATTTTTTTTTTTTAATGGGATATGTTTTTTTAAAGAATAAAATCCATCCCATTTTCTTTTAACAGGTTATTTTTGACCAACCACACCAGTAAATAATAAAAAAAAAACCTCTGATAATTTACAGTTGTCATGGTAACATTAAAACCCAAGATGTCTTTGTGGACACAATCATTTGCACTCAGCATAATCACCAAAACTCCATCAAAGTAGTGAAATGTTGTGCTATAAATGATGGAAAAGTGTTGACATTCATCCATCATGTCTATTTGCCTTCAGAAAAACTGCAATTAGACATTTAAAGCAATTTTTAACTATAATTTCTGAAATTCATCTATGTGTGAATTAGGAGCCAAATGTAGCCTTTCTAACCAGCACTTCAGTTTTCTTTTTTAAAGCTCAGATCTCTTTTACCATTAGATAATCTTAGCTGCGACATGCCAATACTTCGGTTGCCTGGCGCCAAAAGAGTATTTATTTCAGTCCACTGCCAACGGTCCAATTCATCTTAGACACATGGACAGAAACAAACTATATAAATGATGCATGTCTCTTCAAGATACAGTTTAATTCAGGGATTTTAGAGGAAACAAAGTGTGACTTGGCAGGGTTGGGTTATAAAATAAATGTCCCAAGCTTTGAATATCTCCGAACGCTGCTTATTCCATTAAACCAAAAAACCAAAAAAAAAAAAGAAGGAAAGAGCTTGGCACTACTGTAAATGTAAGATATGGCCAAAAGCCTAAACTGGCAAGCCAGGAGGCGAGAGCTTTAAACAGAGAAGCGATCAAGTTGACCCGTGGTAACTCTGGAGGAGTAACAGGGATCCACAGCTTTGGCGGGGCTCTCTTTCTACTGGAGAGCTATTAGTTGTAGTTAATAGTAGTTTACAGTAAGCCATGTAGAAGTACAGCGACCATGGGGGAAGGAACTCTGGTCAGACAAGACCAAAATTCTGCCATTTACTTTTCCTGTACAGCAGTGTTTGGACAATCCATAACACTGCACATCATCATTCCACAGATGTAACATGGTGATGGCATCATTATGCTGTGGGGATGGTTTTCTTAATCAAAAACATGGAGCTTGTTTGAGATTATGGGAAGCTGAATGAAGCCGAACACAGGAAAATCCTGGAAGAAAACCTGTTAGAAGGTTGGAAAGATTTTAAACTGGGGATCTTGTTCAGTTTCCTGGAAGACAATAACTTTAAACACACAGCTGCAGCTCCAACAGAACAGTCAAAGAATGTTGCCTTCCTGATTTAAGCCTGCAGAGGCCCTGATCCCAATCTACGTGGATGTAAGTTCAATTTAGAAACCTGCGATAGCCTGAAAGACTTGCAACTGCAGCAAAAGGTGCAAGCACCTGGGGAGCTATACACAAATGTCCAGCATTTTCTAAGATCACCTTCATTTTCAAAAATATTTAACTTGATGTTTATGCTCACAATTATGCTTTTTTTTTGTGTGTCGGTACATCGCATAAAACCTGAAGAAAAACTATTGAACTTTGAGGATATGATGTGATAAACTCTAGAAAAACTTCGGAAGGCAATGCATAGTGAGGCAGAATGGAAGTCACGTTTATTTTTCTGCTGCCGGTGGAAGAATTTTGATCAGCAGCAATAAAGACTTGAACTCCTAAATAGTGCACCAATATAACCGTACACCAGCAGCATTACGATAAGCCTCGTGAGTCATATGAAGTAATAGTCTCAGTTTCATCAGCCTAAACTGTAATTGACCAGCAGGGAAGGGGCTTCTTGTCTCAATAACGACACGTTTCAGCAGTTTGATAATCAGGACCGCGTGCACGTCATGTTCTCGTCATAAGGATTAATATCAGCTGAAGAAATTGTTTAGTATGAATAATGAAGTGGGCATATTTAATTCATATAGCTCTGCCCTCACGCTGTTTATGGATGTAAAAAGAATCGGGCTGGAATGACGGCTCTGTTCACAGATGCTTCCCGGGTACATGATCACGGAGCGCTGCTTCTTAATAAAACACGAGAGCTCTTAAGCATCAATATATGGAACGTGGGCAAAGTCTGTCTTTCGTTTCTGCTCCGGGTCTGGGAGCCGCCCTCATCCCGGTCTCCTCAGACGGCGGCTGATAGGTTCGCGGTGGCGCCTGTAAAAGAGCCTGCCCGCTCTTTGATTGGCTTCATTTACATAGCACCTTGGCAGGGGAGCAGGAGCCGAGCAGCGAGGGGCGTTCGTGAGGCCCGCATTAGCATTTCACACGCTCCACGCGTCGGCATCGCATTCCTATCACGAGCAGCACCCTGGCAGTTAAATTATACATCATCCTGGTTAGTGAGAGACTTGTTGATGCGCGGGTTCGTTTGCATGAATGTTGAGATTCTGAGGATAACACGCTGAGACAAGCTGCATGTATGTGAGAGGCGTATGGAGACGGAATGAATTATCCAGCACATCATCACATCACTCATTTTGTTTTTGTGTGTGTGTTAGAGGAGTGATTTTATAGGCCCCAAAAGCTACAACCATAGTATCAACTTTAATGCAGATCTAAGTGGCCAACTGTAGATTGAAAATGTCACTGTCAGAGAAAAATATTTTAAAAAATCACTTCTCTGTGCTGAAACCAACCAAATCATGAATCTGTACGTCTACACCATTATATCATGTAATCCTGCAGCTTCTTATGGAAGAGTTTTTAGGTTGGAATGTTGCCTTATTGCAGAGAGGGAATAGTTTCCTCTGTGGAAAGTAGAGGTGGCTAACAGCAATGAAGAAATGTATCTCTGTGAAAGTAAATAACAATAAATCCAGTGGCTGCAGGAATGCTGTTTTATTCCCACCTTTTTTTAGAGAAAATATGGGAGAGTCTATTTTTCATGGTGAAGAATGCTAATGGTTTGGAGACAAGCAGCTAGATGTTCTAAAGGTTGCCCCGGAGATAAATTATCCATAAAAAACTGGTTACAGTCGGGATAAAGCAAGTATTGAACACACCAGTGTTGTTCTTCTGGCAAACAGTATTTCTAATGCAGCTGTTGAAATGACATTTACACCAAATCTTGCTAACAACACGACTAATACACACATACAAAGAAGTTAAAGGAAATTAGTCAGTAAGTTAAATTATGTACAATAAAAGGGAATGATGCATGGAATAATTCATGACAAGGATTTCTCAAGTCATGTTTCCATTCTTTCCTTCGTTATTAGGATGTAAAACAGCCCATTTTCATGTTTCCTCCCCAAACCTTACTGTGATTGTGTGCGCATGTGTGTGTGTGTTTAGTATTTTAATATTGACCCTTTACAGAGTTTAAGTAGGTCAGTGTGACTGACGTAATGTGTTGACCTCTGGTTTCTGAAGTTGAAAATAGTCATAATCATAATTTATGAAATTACATATTTCTTACATAAATAAACAAATCTCTATGTGTAATTATCTACAAGCAGCTCTTTTACTGGTCAATACTGATCAGAAATCCATGCAAATATTCAAAAACCCAGATTTCTGTAACAAAATGATTAAGTTAGGTGATTCTACCACAGACTAATTCAGTTTGCCGTAGTTTGCTGTGCCGTAGCGTAGTGTTATTGACAATATCTACCTAACATAAAGTCACCAGTGAGTGTAAAGAGAAAATTTAGGTGGTGTAATGACACCAAACTTGCTCTCCGGATGTGGAAAACCACAGCATTTAATTTTAAAGCAGGTGAAAACTGTCTGTAGCTCCAGCTCTGGTTAAGCTATGGAACCACTAAAGGGGAAAGTTTCTTCCATTTTTATAGTAGATGAAGGTTGGAAATAAACTGAAGTCAAGAGATGTTTCATTTTAAAATTATTCCTCACAGGTACTGCAAAAGTGGCCACACCAGACAGAAGAATGATTTCCTGTGTGTGTTCCATGGATATCCAATACAGAGAGGCTTTCCAAAGCTAAAATGTCACACCTGTCATTGCCTGTGTGGATAAGAAGGCTCAATTATTCCTCCTAATACTCCCACCACTCGTTCTTTTCATCCTTTCATTCTCCGTGTTTCTTCTGATTTCTCATCTCTCTGCCCTCACTTTGTTCCTTCCAGTATTTTCACATCCGTACAGTTAATTAACAAGATCTCCCCCCACAGTCTGTTGATCTATGAGCTTGGCTAGCAAGTAGACACATTCCACTGCAGATCTTAATATATTTGGCATCACAGTAAAAGGGAATGTTGTCATCGCTGCTCTTGATATCACCTGCAGTTTTTTTTTTTTTTTTTAAAACCTCAACCAAGCATCTATTAGAAAAGGAAAAATAGCTACCCTTATCCAACAGATTCAGATATGATGCATTTAGGGTCTAAATGCAGAGGCGTCAAACTCATTTTCATTTTGGGCCATATCAAAAATCTAAATGTTTTTAAAGGGCCAGTTCTGCCAGAATCTATTGATGGTAAAATATTAATAAATATCTGTTAGTTTTAGCATTCCATAAGTGTTCCTTAAGATGAAATAATAATTGAACACCTTTTCAGTCCATCCAGAATGTCTTGATTGTTTTTGTGTGTGTTTTGTTTTTCTTTTGCAATCAAAATCACTAAATTAGAAATATTTGTAAGGATGTTTTTCAAATATTGCCGTATCCATCACGTACTACGTGTTGACATCAAGTAAAGTTGAGGCAGCAGGCACTTACACAATATGTTTTTGGCCAAATTTGAGAAAAAAAATTGCAGTAAAATCTGAGAAAAATATTGAATTTTGTGTGAATTTTGCATGAATTTTACAAAAAGTGGAGGGACTTTTTGATGTAATCTGGAGTCTAATGGGCCACATAAAAAGCTACTGCGGATCAAATCTGGGCCCCGGGTCTTGAGTTTGACACATGTGATCTAGGGTAATGTAGATGGATTTTTTTTACAACTGAGAAGTATTCCATCCCAAATATGATCAGTTTCTGCATCAAAAAGTCCCCTTAAATAATTTAATTGTAAAAAAAAAAACAATAAAAATAAGCTGAAAAAGAGTACATTTCTGGTTGTTTGGTCTGCAGCAAACCTTTGTTCTGCAACAAATTAAGGTTGTTTTCACCCTTGGAGTTTAACGATTGTGTGTGTAATTTTAGTCTCTCTCCAGGCAGCCATTGATTTCATCTGATTTTGTGCTAGAGAAACACAAACATCTGCTTACTTGGCATTGTTACATAAGGTTGCACGAATAGTTGTTAGAATTTAACAATTAAAATTTGGCAGTGTTGTATAAAGTACTGAAATCTCAGAGTCAAGTAAAAGTACAAGTACCTCTCCAAAATATGACTTTGGTAAAAGTCCAAGTCACTGACTGAAATGTTACTTGAGTAAAAGTCTTAAAGTATTTGAAACTTCTTGTACTTAAGTATGGAAATTACTGTAAAAATGGATGTACTCAAGTAATGTAATGAAAAGTACAAGTAAAAAGTAAAACAAAGCAAATGCAGTTTGAATGACATTTTTTATATTTTGGTAAACTTGTCAAATACACTTAAAATAATGTACACAACCAAGTGCAGGCAAAATTAAACCTGCTAATAGATATACCTGCAGGCATCATTTAGTTAAGAAAATTAGGTGCTTTACCTATAGCACAAGGTTAACTTAACCTGCTTTACAACTGAACCAGCTTCTTAGTATACCCTCCAGGACAGAAAATACAAAGTTTTTGTAAGCCTTAAGTTTTCCCTTCAAGTAAGGTCAGTGCTGAAAATGAGAAAAATAAATAGTACAGAAAATGCGGCCAACATGAAGAAAAAGAGCTGTTACGATTACTCTACTTCACAAATCAGTGAATCAGTCAATCCTACAGTCAGTAGGTGGTGCACACAACTGGTCATTATGCAAAAGAAAAAAAGAACTGGGAGGAAAATGCAGCTTATTGGCATCTGTAAACCTGGTTTTGAACTTGCTTGCCTTTCCTATATTCGTTAAATTTAGTCTAAATTGCTATCGCTATGGCTTCTGTCCCCCCTTGAACAGAGGAGTCTAGGTAGCCTGCTACAGTCAACATTAGGCCTAAGCTAAATACACCACGTGTGGAACTGAAACAATGCCAAACAAAGTTCATTTATGGTCAAGATTTCACAATACAGTAGTGCCTAGTGACCAAGCTATAGTTACTGAAACACGAGGATTATAACCATTTCATAAGAAGTTACCTCGATGTGTTTCTTCAAGTTGGACGGGGAGTTTTTGTAAGATAGAATTTCCATGTGACTGCTACTGATTGCGAGACTTGCTTTGTGTTTAATGGGAGAAGCGAAACAGGTGTATCCTAATTAAAAGTAAAGAAATCAAGAAATGGCAAAAAATGTGGAATGAAGATAAGAAAGGAAGAAGATTATATGAAGTACAAAAGTCAGTTTGAATTCGAAGCATTAATGAACGAAACAGAAGAGAAGAAATAATAATTAGTAGATTAAGAGTAGGTCATACCTACTTAAATGACATGCTTTATAAAATAGGGAGGAAAAATAATGATAAATGTGAGAGATGTGGAGAGAAAGAAAATGTAGAACACATATTGATGAACTGTAAGTCAAATGAACTCAAAAGGGAAGAATTAAAGAGAATAGTTAGAAATATGGGGCATGAATGGAATCTTAAAGGTATATTAGGAAATGAAGGAAACATAACAGATATTCACAAATTAAGGAAAGCATTGTTTATTTATCTTAAGAATACAAAATTAAAAAGTAGAATTTAATAGATATGAAGTAATGCTTCTACACACTCATGTACAGTAGGTGGCGGTATGCACCTTAAAGTTGCTTGTGATCCGCCATAATAGAAAAGAAGAAGAAGAAGAAGTATCCTATTGGTGGTGATGAACAAGCCCAGGCACTTTGTTCGGTAGCCTACTTGCTACTTGCTAATCAGTAGGTGGGGTCAAAACACTTGCGTTTCTCTCTCTCGCTTTTTTGTAACGAGTAACTAAACCACACATTGAAAATGTATCGGAGTAAAAGTACGCAATTAAGTTCGGAAATATAGTGAAGTAAAAGTGAAAGTCATCAAAAATTTTCATACTCCAGGAAAGTATGAAGTACTCCAAAATATACTTAAGTAAAGTAGTGAAGTATTTTTACTTCGTTACTATACAACACTGAAATTTGGTGTGATCACAAAACAACAGCATCAACAAAAAAAAGATGCTATTTAATGTCTTCTATGAATATTTATTTGATGAAATAATGTTAGGGAAAACTTAATAAGCTTTGGGTTTAGACATAATATCTCCACGATTTTTTTTTTCCCCTTCTCGTCTCGTAAAGCCTGAGGGCCTGCCAACCTCAGCTGGCAAGGATTCCCGCCTGATAAAAATTCATGCTGAAAAATGTATCGACATTCCTTCTGCAGGGCTTGCAAATATCAGCATTGTTTGCTGCATCCGGACATGATGCAAATATTAGGCATCACTGGCCTTTAAGGTATTTGCACTGTACGTGAAAGACAACAGTTGTGTCGTGTGAATCTAAATTGAATCTCGCGGTCGAAGGTTCACCTGCTCCGGATCTTCACCGGGTCTTCAGCGGGGAGAGGTCAGCGTGATGTTGATGAGCAGAGATAAGTGTTGGCATTTCTGCTGGGAGGGCAGCGCATCCCCCACCCACCCCCAGTGCCTTGCTCAAAGTGGCTGAGGAGAAATTGAACTGTGGCTGGCGAGCAGCAGCTCTTTAAATTGCTTTCAAACCCCTCCACTTGTGGTGTTCCAGTGCTTGAGCTCAAGAAAAGAGCGGATTTATTTTTTTCTTTCTCGTTTTTCAGCAGCAATTTTTTTGCGGGGGAAGTGAAGACAGAAACTCTGAGTGCTGAATTAGTTGCAGTATGTTGATTTAGGCTGTGGATGCAAACGCCGTCTAGCTGATTCCACTAAGTGCTTTACCTTTCAACATGTTGCCGCTACAGTAAGTCCAACAAAACGTAATTTGAAGGAGTGGAAAAATTATTTTCTTCTTTTTCTTCTTTTGGGTTATTTCTTCTCATAAGAGGGCAAAGGTTTTTTTTGCTTTGCTTTGTTTATATAGAATGTTGGACCGCTTATTGGATAAGAGATATAAAAGTTCTAAAGTTAGATAAAATATTGCTTTCCACGGGGCCTGCCTTCAGGTATTGCCTTTGTAATCAGCGGGGAAGGGTGAGTCACAGGGCTGACTTTCAAATTTCATAAAACAGTTTCTCGTTTGTTCTCCGGGAGTAAACGTCCCTGCCGATTTTCTGGGAAAGAGTGGGAGGCAGGCTTTGAGTGACAGTTGGATCGATGGAAAGAAAATTTAAGGGAGAACAGAAATGGTGGTTATTGTCGGGCCGGAGATGTGGCGTCGGGGGGAGCACGGTAGATGAAATAGCCCAGCTGGAAAAAAAAAAAACGTTTCAGCAGTATAGTGTGGCAGTGGGTGCTCGGAACAAGCCGGCTGTCAGTGCTAATAGACTAAGAAAGATGGAGGGAGGCTCACAAAAAGTGAGAGATATTCAGGCCAAACAACCTGTCAGCTTCTCCAACAGTACAGAAACCAGCTCAGCTGCCATTTTCTGAGCAGAAAGAGAAAGAGTATCTGAGAAAGAGCTTGAAAGATGCCTCAAAAAAAAAAAATAAAAAGAAGCGATGCTGTCATGTTCAGACGCAGATGGTGTAGGGATTGAACCAATGCTTTCTCAGAGGTTCAGTCACCTTCAATAGCTCCAAAAACAAGAGTCACCTTTGTACGAGTCGGTTTTTCTTTGAGTCGTCTGTTTTTTCGCTGGCTGTGGGCCAGTTTAATGAGTCACTGTCATTTCAATAAATGTTGCTAATTCATAAAACTGCTGTTGCATGGACTGTGGTCAGTTGTCACCATTTCAGCGGGTTGATGGCTAATGTTCAAGGCTGGGTTTGAAGAAATACCATTAGAGAGATACTGGTCATCCTCATGTTGGGTTGGCTTTTCCAAACTTTACCACACAAATCTTATTCAAATTCAAAGTCAGTTCAAAAATACTTTATTAATCCCAGAGGGAAATCAAAAGTTGTTGTAACTCATTAATTTAGATACTTTGCAAAGAGTTATTGAAGATCGTTTCCTGCCATCCTTCTGTTGGCAGGAAAGATCTTCTGCAGCGGTTTGCATTGCACTGAATGTATGTTTTTATTTTCAATTATGTGTGTATAGAGGATATGTTTTTTTATGACAACGCCAAGACTTTTGTCATACCCTCAAATTAAGTTTTAAAATGTGAATGTAAAGATTGTCTTGAGATATGAACAGCTTTCTGACTCGCTTCTGGGCTCATAGGTTTTTGATATTGATATTGATCTTTTTTTCTTCTTTTTACACCTCATGTTCATCGTAAAAGGTTCCCTGTAAAGTTTGGGTTTGGGGTCAGGATGAGTGTGTGCAAAGAAGCATTTATAATTGTAAAAAGAAAGGAAAAAAGCGGCTTACTGCCTTTATTCTCTCTTTGTGCAGTTTGTTGACACTTCTAAAGACATTCTCATTTGCTTGACTCTTTGTTGTCTCCCCAGATATCCGTGGCTTGCAGGGCTTCCTTGATCAGACGTCCCGTCAGGGCGTTGATGTTGCGTTACAGAGGGTGGATAGGAACATCAGTAAAGTCTTCACCAACCTGTTCACCACCATGAGGACGGAGGAGCTGAATCGGTACCGGGACACGTTACGCAGAGCCATCCTTCTGCTCAGCCCGCAGGGGGCGCACACGTTCATCCAGCAGGTCGGTCTTCCACTTTTGTTTTCTTTAAAACATGCTGTGTTCTTGAAGACAAGTTGGCGGTTGCTCTTGCAACAAACCTGTTCGTCTCCATTTTCCTACACGTTTGTATGGATTTAAATGAGCTGAATGTGTGAGTGGACAGAATATTTCCGGTACTTCCTGTTATGCTAACGTGTTAACAGCAAAGAGTTCACGAAGTTGAAATGTGCAACCTTGTATTCGTGTATGCGTTTGACAGCATCCACATGCAAAATGGAAAACAATATACTTTTTTGTGCATCGACATAAATATAACTGACCATAAACAAACAAAAAGAAGATTTATTACATATCTTATGAACCAAGATAAATATGTCAGGAACAAATATTTCACAGCATTTTGAGCTGAATGGTGAAAACGTTCATCCCTACCACATGATGAATGACACTGCAAGATGTTGAAACCCACTTTGCTGGTGCAAGTGATCTATGGAGGATTTGCGATTTGATTTTTTTCATCAGCATCCACAAAAATGTTTTTTGGGTGTTTGTTATATTGGAAAAGTGTCAAAATGTTGCGCTGCAGCGTTTTGTGGGAACATAACCGATACGACAGAATAGTGTGAATACACACAGGCTAATCACTATCTGTCAAATCTCCGAAGCAGGGCCCCTCAGCTTGCAGTGTCCCTTCCAATTTTAGCTCAGCAATGCACCAGCAATACTCGTCAAGCGGTCAAACGGGCTGCATGCATGTCTGCAGGCAGAAACAATCCGTCCTGTTCCTGGAATGAACATTGAACATTAAGTAGGAAGAGACAAAAGGGTGAGTGGAAAAAGAGCCACACAAGCGCCATAACAGTGCCGTTGTCGTTTTCTGCTCCTAACACCGCTGCTGTTCTGCAGTGGATTTGTTTATGATCTTTTCATTCATTATAATAATCTAAGAACAGTTCACCTCTGCTCATTTGCATTACATGATGTAAATATGTTTGTGTACATTAACCCACAATGATCACTTGTCAATTAAATTAATAAGTCCCCAAAACATGGAGAACGCAGAAAATCAAACAACTTCAAAAAAAACAAAAAAAAAAAACACAAAACAAAACAAAAACGTAAGACATTGCTACATTATTCTGGCTGTAGTTCTCGTCTTCGCCATCTGTACTGAACACTGCTCGCAACATTAGGCAAGTGTTTTTTTTTCTGTTTCTGAGTCATTTCACGTTTTTGGTAATATCTTTTTGTAATCAAAATCATTATGCAATAACTACACAAAATATTAAGAAGTGATGAAATTAAGTATTTAGGGTATAAATTGTAGCGGAGGAAATAAGGAAAAACAGAAATGAAAAGATAAAGTGAGCCTGTGTGTAAAAAAATGATAGAGAGGTGAAACAAACAGGTTCTCTATTCATAATAGAACCAAAACCTGATTTCTCAGTAGGACTAACACTGTCAAAATTTAAATGGAGAACATCATTAAATAAATAGTTCTGTGACTTAGTTAGTATTCCAAAAGAAAAAAAAAATCAAAAACTATTTGTAATATGTTTAGGCAGTGTTACTACTTCACTTTAACTCATAGTAATGCATTTAGTGAAATATTTATTTATATTTGGCGATTTTTTTTCCTCTGACATTTATAAAAAAACAACAATGCATTTTTAGTGGGAGCAGCGATGAGTCTGAAAAAGGAGCATGGAAGACATCTATAAGAAGGAAATAAGAGTGTAAAATGTACAAGGTTCATTAATAAACCAAAAGTGAGTGCTTGTAGTGGGAAGAGAAACTCTCAGCAGGGAATGAATGAGTGTTTAAGGAGATCAAGAGAGCGTGCATGAAAAATTGCTGTTTGTCTAGCAAACCCGTCCATGTTTTTTCTGCTTTGCACATCTCGGATCAGTAATCATTTGTTCACCTGCCCAGTTAGTGTGCCTGTTTGCGGGGGTGAGCTGGCGTGTGTTTGCGTGTGCGGGTGTGTGTGTGTGTGTGTGTGTTTGGGGGGGTGGGCGTGCGTGTGTGTGGGGGGCCACCTGCAGTGACAGATGGAGCTGGTTTTGCCACACAGACACCTTTCCAGAAGCTTTTGCAAATGAGCTGCTGTGTTTTGCTCAACATTTATGACCTGTTTCATTTTTCAGTGGAACTTCTGTCTGTGGATCAAACTGAAGTGTGTGGCTTTTAATTATTTACGCTGTTTTGTAGGAGTCTCAGAGTACTGCATTGTTGGAGAGCAAACTGTAGGAGGAGATGTTTAACTCTGGCATGTTGACGGCTTCTTATTTCTATTAAAATATAAATGATCTGTATAAATGTATGAACAAAACACAGGCTGAAATCCAGGTGTACCTGTACAGGTGCTTCAATAGATGACATGTACGTTGTTACCTTGTTTTTCACTTTACATTTAGCTAACATATATTCTCTATGGCAGTTTTCGCTTAGAATAAATAAAGAATTGAGTTGATATTGCCCACACACTCCTGTTACCATGATTAGCTGATGGCCGTTTGCATTATTTTGCTTTGATAGAGTTTTACATGAAAGGACAAAAAAAATAAAAATTTTTTGTTATTAGCGATAAAAAAAAGTAATATATACAAGATGGGTTCTGAACTGGACTTGATTGCTGGCCTTTTAAGCAAGATATAATAAACTGTGGAAGCAGTTTGCATTAGCTTAAAAGCACCAGGAACCTCAGTAGCAGTTTTTCAGTCTGAAAGTTTTTTTTTTTCACGACAGTTGCTTAATAAATCCTCGACTCTCAGTGCAAACACAACATAGTGTCCACTGGTAAAACTCCTAACATTACCAACACAAAAACACTGAAAAAGTGATTTTTATGGAAGAGTTGGAGGAGAACAACGTCTGCTGTCTATTAAGTGCATCTGACATATTATGTGCATGACCATGCTTGAGGACAACCAGCCACAGCTGACAGCAACAACAGCTCATACCCGCTGTCCAACATGGCGGAGATGGAATGATGATTTGGAAATATGCAGCAGAAACAGCAGCTATAGGAGGAGATGTTTGAGGCAAAGATCAAGTCAACATGCTTGAAATGATTTGCTTATCCGCAAACCTCAAAGAAATGAAGCATCATTGGAAAATTACTAAACTATGATATGAGAGAGTACTACTCTTAGAGTAGTACTAAGAGTTTTTGCTTCCAAAGAGGATTGTAAAGCCTGTTATAAGGACCAGGGTCAGGCCTATGTTGATGTAAAGGAAGTTTCCTGCACATGGTTGTAGATGTAGCATATGATGAAAACTGTACAATTTTAACCTACATAAACCTTAGAGTTTATGGTGTTTTTTTCTTAATAACTTAATAGCTAAATTAAGTTATTTCAAACCCTTAAGTTGTTGTGTTTTTTTCTCCACAACCTCTAAATGTATATTGATTTTGGATTTGGACATATGTCACTCCTAGGCATAATCACAGGAACAAAAGTGCTGCTACAAAAATTATTTCCATTATTTCTGAATGTAGCAGTATGGGTTTCTTCTAAAGTTGCCTCAGCACTGTTTTTTTAATGATCACCTTGGAAGTGTGAAGTGTTTCTCTGACCTGACTCTACAGAGGAGAAGAATTAGGGTCAGAGCTGGGGGCCTAATCAGAAAGCAGGAATCATTTGAAAAAGAAGCCTCCCATAGCCTTTTTTCCCCAGAAGAACGAAAAAAGTAACAAGAATAAGACTCTCCACTGAGGCTGTATAAAAGCCTGGTAACCAACATCACAGGGCAGTGCATTATGGGAAGGTAATTTGAGCAACTGTGATGTACAAAGGTGCAGTAAAGTGTTCCTGCAACCCCAGATGCCCTTTGTTCACTCAGAGCCCCAGAAATCAGTGCTTGTTTGCTTCATTGATAAGTGATTTGAACAAGAAGACATTGTCAAAACTCACTTTAAACTTCCAACGAGTAGACTCCAACCATAATGATTGGTCACCATTCTCTAACTTTTGTCCAGCTGTACCATTTCTTGGAATCCACTGCCATCACAGGATTGTTAAACAACAATGCAACAGAGAACAAAGGAGACCTCTGGTGGCTGTGTTATCCAGATAAAGAAACTCATGAATAAATGTTCATGTTGCCCTCCATTTGCTTTGAAAAAATCAGCACCTTGTTAAAGTTGTTGTCACTGAGCTAGGCTCAAAATGGATCAGGTTTGGGCTTTAAAACCCGAAGATAACACAGAACCTTTGTTTGTAATAATTCAATTATGAAAAAGAAAGACTTTTAGCTCATGTTGGATAGCATCATAGCGTTGCTGTTGATGGGAAATAATTTATTGCATTAAAGATGGAACTCATTCTTGCTTTAGATAATTCAATATATTTGCTTAAGCTGACATCCAACCAATAGCATGTCAACCAACTGCTAAAATTAGTATATTACCTACTAAAGGTCAACGTTAATCTATGTGAAACTCATCAGAAACACTAATCTTACCAAAATGTCCTATCTCAAACACATGAGTATATACAGACCCACTCCTACTTTCCTGTCACAACTCAAATGTTGTATCTTCCACCTCAGCCATTGATTTGTTTTTGGGTTTTTTTGCTTCCAACTCTGTGTCTTCAGGCAAATCAGGTTATAATGGTTCACTCCTTCTGTTGCCTGTCTCTAGAAGTCAGGTGAAGAGGCAACTAAAGGCACTGAACCACTAAAAAAATCTTTAGGCCAATATAGTGTCTGTTCCAAAGGTCTGTGCAGCTGAATTTAACAATCCAAATATTAGTAATATTAATATTATGGCAATAATTAGTTGGTTACCAAGAAATAGTTTTGGTTTAGTAATTTACTGCTGTTGGTCTTGGTCTTGGAAGAACCGCTCTTGACTCTATCCCTGTTCACCAATTTGCCAAACGGTCATCACTTGGCAAATTGGCAAAATGATGACCATGGCATTTTATTCTATATAATTAGCTAAAATTCCTACATTAGCACTAGCCACACTGCATTACTCTCAATTTAATTCTGTGGGAAGCACCAACTAGGTTTGTTTATTCAATGATGCTGTCATGGTGGTACAATTGTTTCATGAATAAGAAATATCACAGACCCAAAACAGACAATTTGTGAATTGGAGATCATTTTGAAGTACATTTATTTTAATGAGTGAATCTTGATGGAGTCTTTTCATTTCACCTTAGGACGAGCAAAATCTTTTGCCTAACACTTCCAACATTGCGTCTGTGTGCGCACATAGATGCTCTTAGCACATGCACCTTTTCTAATAGTGTTAATGCCCTGAATGCAAGTGTCTACCAAGTGGGAGGCTGTAGCACAGAAACAATCGACTTGTGTGTGCGCCTGTGTGTGTTTCCAAGCCGAGACATTCATTAGCACCAGGACATGTCGGGCGTGGGAGGGTGAGATCAGGCTCAATGAAAGTTGCACTCCTTAGTAATGTCATGGAAACCTGTTAAAAGCTCTGGCAAGTTTTTACACCCATAAACTCACGCACACACACGCCTACACACACGGGGGTAGCTACCTACAACGTCTTCATTAGAGTTTCGATTAGGCAAAAAAAAATCCAACTGGGGTCAGGTAATAGATCTAAACTTCATCTTGATCACCATGGGTACACAAACATACTCTTGATTCGTTCTTAACTTGGAGCCATTCAAGATCGATTTCCCTTTTTGACTCCAGAGACGACTTTCATACGTTGCGATGGTATGTTCAATTTCGTCATTAAACATACCATCTTAAAATATGTTCCATTTTCACAAAACGAAGTAACTTGCGTCTAGTGTGCAAGCCATCATCTGAGTCATTGTTTACTGACAACTATTTAAAGGAGCGCAGACCTCTATTTTGCATGTTTTTCCCTTTTCTCTCCTCGCTATTTCCTGTCCATTCACTGTTGAATAAAGGCTACTTGAGCCTGACATATTTTATAAACAAAAACACATCCTCAAGGCCTCAAATCTCTTAATACATTAATTTATTTCATATGAATTAATGCATTTCAACTATGTATTTTTTTCTCCGGTAACACTTTATTTGACGTGCATAAGACTGACATGACACTGTCATAAACATGATATAACACCTGTTATGAACATGAAGGAGTCTTTATGAATGTCTATGACTGTTGTCATGAAGTGTCATTCAGTAAATAACGACACTTTTAATGCAAAGTTGCTCTGAAAGTTGTATTGAAAGTCCATTAAAAGTGCCAACTTTCCATTAAAGTGTCATTATTTACAGGTTAGAGTCCATCCTGTTCTTTCACCCAGTAAAACTGCTTGTGAAGCGTTTAGAAACTTCCACCTGTTTGTCTCTGTGTTGGCGCCTCGACGTGAAACACAGTCAGCTGTCAGTGACTGTGTGAATCATTATGATGTGCGTGCGTGTGTGTGTGAGTGAATCCACGTCGGGAAATTAACACCAGACACAAACACACCCAGACACACGCGTGGTTGGGTGTCTTCACACTTTACCGTGTTGGCGAAAGTATTTCTGTCATCAGTCGCTGGTATCAGACTCTCTGCTTCCTCCCGTACCATTCCACATCTCCTCAAACTCCAGTCATAAACTCATTCCACGTTTCCTGGCTGGCTTTGGTGGGTTTTTCTTCCATCTTCCTTCTCTCTCCACACTTCTCTCTCCTCTTCTCTCCTTTATAAACTCCTTTTGTAATGTTCATTTTCCTTTTCTTCTTTTTTTCAGGGTTTCCTCTCTTGTCCATCCTCCTATTTCATGGAAATGCAAACTTCACATTTGTGACATCTCAGATTAATAGTTCTCACAAATCAGAATTTTCTTTGGACAATTGCCTTAAGAAATAATAATAACTATCTAGACCACCCTTGGTAAAAAAAAAAAAATGAAATAGAGATCAAAACAGACTATGTGAATAATTATTGCCGTTTTTTCTGATTTAATTTGCAGAATAAACGCAGTGGAATATAAATAACGGCATATAAACATCAATTTTACCTTGACTTCTTCCTTCTGGGGAGCCTTTTATGAATAGATGCTTCCAACTCACAGTATCTTCATGACCAAGTTGTTCCCAATTACTTTGACGTTTTAAATAGAAAGCTAAAAGGTTTGTGACAAAGAAACATTTTTTCCCAGCTGATCCACCAGCTTCAGGTTGACCTTTAGAGTTGGAGTCGGAGGGAAAGTGGTGCACTTTAATGGCTTTTCTTAGGATAAATCTGCTCTGGACGAGATTTAGATGTAAATGCCACCCCATCTGTTGGGCTTGTAAAATCTTTGACATCAGAGACTTTAAAGATGAGGTTCATGGTCCCACATGACTGTCACACCTTGGCAGCATGTTTCTTAATCATTCTTAATAACCCTCTGATATTTGTTTCATGAAGAAAGTACTTTTGTTAATAGAAAAGAAACAGTAAAGGCAGAGGAAAGAAAAGAAAGACAATGGTAAAACTAATTAGTTTATTTGCTGTGACAGATACAGACTATGAAATGTTTCAAGATTATGACAAAAAGGATAGACGTTTAATTGCAACAGGAGCTGAGAAAATTATACAATACAAAAAAAGTTAAACTGTATATGAAGAAGAGTATTAGTTAAACTGTTAATGAAATTTATACACAGTTCTGTAGCCATGTTTTCACAAGTTTTGTTTGTGAAGAACACACAAAACTACTTGGCTTTTTATTCAACATTTTATGCAAGTGTTACACGTCTCAGCTGGGTCGAAACAAACGTAACAAATGATGTTTATTGATGTCTCCGTTTCTCCTTCCTTCTGAGTGGAAAGCCTGTGAACATGAATAGCTTCAGTGAATGAAGGAACGACCGCCGTCTTCTTCCCCAAACTCTGTCTTTTTATTACAAATTCTCGAAATCATAAAATCATACAATGAACATTCCTTTGTGCAATCATGTCTAAGTGTCCTTCTGTTGTTCTAAAACAACCATTTAGCATCCACTTCAGTGAACAGCATCAGCTCCCACCAGCTGTGACAGCATCAAAGGGCCAAATCAAAACAATTCAACAATAAATTAAAATCTCACAGATTTACATAAAAAAAACACCAATTTCTCAAGTGTAGCGAAATCTTAAGGCTACTAATTTCCTCAATTTCTGAATTGTAATAATTCTGAAAGACTTAATCATGTTATTAGTTATATAATTTAATATGGGTATATTTAGATGACCAAATCTACTTTAAGTTCTCATAAGCTTTGAATAACTGTATGACTGACTGTACAGTGGAATCGATTGCACAGTAAGGGAAAGTTGCAACGTCTATACTAAATATTTGAAACTCTGATGAGAACTGATTACATGTAGCTGGGAGTAACCTTAACACTTCTACATATCAAGCACTCTTCCTTTTAACAGATAACAACACAACACATGTCAGGATACCACCGTAACCTGAATAAAGTTGAATCGGGAACGCAGCTTATAAATACACACAGCCATCTCTAAAACGGCCGTTATACAACCGTTATAGCTAAAATCTCGCTAACTGCAATTATGACAAAAATCACTTTTTTTTTTTGACCATCTAAGCATGTGATTGCGAAATCAGTACCGAATTAACTTGTTACTTTACATTTTAGGGGGGACAGTTTTCACCAGCTTCACTTTACTAACCTGTAAACATGAATAGCTTCAGTGAATGAAGGAACGACCGCCATCTTCTTCTCCGAACTCTGTCTGAGGAGCGAGGGGGCGGGGCTCCTCACCTTAGGCCTCCTGGTGAAACACTGTCTGCATTTTGGTTCCCTTTTTCTTTTCTTTTTGATTTAACATGGTATTTAAATCTAAAGAAACACATACAGTACAGACCAAAAGTTTGGACAAAACTGTGTGTCCAAACTTTTGGTCTGTACTGTATATAATACATTATTAATATTAATAATTTATGTGGTGGCCTATACTCTTAAGCAGATTTTCTTGACTATGTAAACAAGTGATGATTAAAATCTCCCACTTTATGGTGTGTCACACAAGGAGCAAAATGAAGCCAAATACAATGTTATGCAGTAAGTAAGCATTACTAGTAGTAGATGACTGCTCACTTAGCTCCTTAATTAGGATATTTCACTGTTTTTGAATCTAGGACGTGGAACAAAGATAAACTGGACTGGCGTCATCCACAAATCTGTGTACTACTGAACTTATTGTCAGAAAGATTTCTCATGATGCTCCCTGGCGAATGTGGATGAAAACCTAATCTTTTTCACTGCCGGTGCTCCACATCACTGGGATTTTGTTTGTGCTTCGTTCCAGATGAATAATACCAAGATTTTCAATGTGTAGACAACGTTCCAAAAACACTCTAGCAAGCCCGCTACTGAATAGACCTTGGAGTAGCCTATTCTAATCTGAGTCCTATTGAGATTCTGACCTTGAAAAACCTTCCGGCGTGGCTGATTGTGGCTGAATCACAACAGTTCTGCAAAGATGAGTGGGACAAAATCATTGCAGGTTATCGAAAACCCTTGATTGCAGTTATCAGGTTTATCAGGGGGCAATAACCTTTTCACAAAGGACCATGTAGGTTTGGACTTTTTTTCCCCCTCCCTTAAGAACAAAGTGCAAACTGCATTTTGTGTTTACTTGTGTTGTCTTTGGGAAATATCTTTAAAAAGATTTGATGTTCTGAAACACTTAGGTGTGAAAAACATGAAAAAAAAAGAATTGGGGGAGGTTGCAAACACTTTTCACACCACTCTACAGTCGTCATGCTAGAAATCCCTTCCTATCTTAAGAATTGGAGTGACTCAGTTGATACATTACAATATCATTAAACGGAATTTATTTTAGAAACTCATTTCACTAAGTGAAACGCATTATAAAAATTGACACGCTTCTTTTTAAGCTTTTTTTGTTCTGTTAATTATGAAGAGTTTCCTCTTACGGCTAATGAAAACACAGAGGTTCCGATTAGAATATTGCATCAGACCAATAAAAAGATATATGTATAGAAACGCTGGGTTATTAAAAATTAAGTTCAATACCTGCTAAGAGGGTCATTTATCAAAAGGTTCTTTTAATCTGACAGACGAATCTCATCAGAATTCATTATGGTAAACGACCGTCTCCTCCACAATATGCTCAAGTCATTCTAGTAGAAAACAGCTTTGACCTCAGTGCTTGTGTGGGCATGATATTCTTTGCTCCATACTCAGCATTTCTCCTCCTCAAAATAGCAAATCAAGTTTATGGCAAGAATCTTGACTTTGCTCTTTTTTTCTGACAACAGCACTTACTCTAAGATCTTCTCTGAATCATTTATGTGTTCGCGGTTAAACATAGACGACTAGCTTGAACATGCGCCGTCTGTTGCAAAGTCAATTTATTATGGTGTAGAGTTACAGTGGTGGTCTTGGTGACTGAAATCCCCCCCAAAAAAACACTCGTTTCAGTCAGCGACAAATAAATCATTGTGCTGTTTTTGTTTTCTGTGTTTTTGTTAAAAGTAAAATATCTGAAAAACAGATTTATCTGCTTCAAAATGAAAGAGTACTCCCTCCAACTGATTTACACCTTGCAACATTAGGGGGAAAAAAATGTTCAGTATTAAAAATATAACCCTTAAGCCAATGAGCAGAATATTTTCAATGGCGTCTACTGTGCATTGAGTTTTCACCATAAGGGAACCAAAATTCTATTTTTTGTCAAAACTGTGTTACCTTTGGAAATTTCCATACCTGTACCTGTAAAAATATTAACATATTGTATTTTTGCAGTACGGTGCTGACAACCAAGAGCTTATCTTCAATAATCTCACTAAGTTCACCGCTTTCCAAAGAAATAAATATAACATACAATGTAATTTCTGAACTGTCAGCCTCTACTTTTCTGACACTCTTTGAGTGCTGCGACATGGCTAATATATGGCTCTTTGACCAACGGGTTTTATCAAAGTGCCACCATAGCTGAGCACAAACCACGAGGTCGCAGAATGCAAGACGGTCCAGAATAGCTTGTATGATAATTGATCTCACCCCCCCCCCAGACCCTTTCTGCTATAATTGTAGCTCTTTGGTGGAAATGCTCTGGACGCTGTCTAATTGCCTGGAAGGAGGCAGGGATGGAGAGCACTTGACGAGCATTAACGCTGATTGGGGATCGGCACAGGAGACGTCACCTTTGGCTGATCGGGTTAACGTCTTCATACTGACAGAGATTACAGAGCAGAAGGTCAAGCTGTTATCTGTGTATTTATTTATTTATTTACTTCTTTCTTTCATGTTTAATTAAAATACCGGAAAGATTCTGCTTTGCCAGATGGGTTCAACGTTGAAACTAGAGTAGATAGTTTGCAGTGTGGCGAATCATTGTTTTGGTCCTAAAATAACAGCAGAGCTTATGAGGCTGCATCAGCGATGACCTGCTCTGCCCGCGTTCCCGGCAGCTGGTGGAAGGGCATCCGCGTGGCAATCTCCCCTCTTGGCACAGCAATATGAGGTGGACGGGAGATGGATAGGAGACGAGCTGACGTGTCGTTTGTCACGGAGGGAGCGGCGACGGTGGGTGCCGAGGTGCCGCTGTCATTTGTTTGGCTGGCGGACAGCGCGGCTGATAAAGCAGCAGTCTGACAGGGCTAATCTGATATCGGACCAGAGAGCCGAGGAGAAACAACGCGGTGCCCAGGGCGGTGACGCACAGGACAAAATATCAAATCATCTTTCAGGAACAAGCTGTGAGCACACACCTGTGCAGCAGCTGGAGTCCAGAGGAGCTGTGTTGTTCGAAAATCGACTGCCGAGGACTGTTTCATAAAGCAAATCCATTTCTTTCTGTGACTTTATTCATTCTGTCCTCCAGGTTCCAGCACATTCTGACACAGGTTGCTTGTGTCAACCCTAACTTTAGGTTAATTAAACCACATGCAGAGTTACTTTTTTTTGCTACTCTTAAAATGATTAAAAAGTTGCAGATAACATGAGTAAATGCACAAAGATGATCTATTTTTCAAACAACAAGATTCAGATCCTGACGTTCAGGTTTCGTGATATTCTGCGTTATGAAATTTTTTTTTTAAACAATTTCTTCCTGTCCTTTGTGTTTATTGCAGCCGAGGTTTTTTTCATATTTTTCAAGCCGAATGGCTCGACCATCCATCTCTGTCTCACTTCTTATATCAGCCTCCTTTCATCCACCCCCCCACAAACACATTCCCTTTTTTTCTTAACCGAATTCGCCCACTTTGTGCCTCGTCGTGTTATACTCGCTCTAGCTGTTGCCCACTCCACCTTCCCTCTCTTTTCTCCTGCTCTCCTTTGTCATGATCCATCTGTCATGTTGCTCAGGAGAGCACAGGCATCCACTGTGCAGCTTATTTTTTCCCATCCGTCCTCGGCAGAGATCGGCTGAGTCACGCTTTTCAGACACAAGCCTGAACACTCAGAGTAAGAACTTAAATACTGACATGAACTGGGAATCCCCCCACCCCCCACCACCACCACCACCACCAAGCTAAGGAGACATGTTTCTGTCAGACAAGGTGAAGTGATGATTGCAGTTGGAAGTTGAGCTGAACTAATTTTTAACTCTTTGCTTATCACAACTTTTTTATAGTCAATTTGACCCAGAACAGTATGTGTGTCTCAAATTCAATTATAAAGATCACCCATTGAAAATAAAAAGTGTAATATAAAAAAAATGACCAAAGATCAATTTCAAGGAAATTATAGTTTTTTTGTGTCTAGGTTTTTTTCAGTGGACATAAAAAATGGAATTTACATTTTAAATGAGTAGGTTGTCGTCATTGATCCTTAATTTCTGAGAAATAATAAAACATCATTGCACAAATATTGATTGAAATGGTTAGTATTGGAGTTAATAATCAGATACAAAAATGTTTTGGAGGAATTTTTTGGTTTCTGACACTATAGCATGATTAAACACCCCCCTGGTCAAATTAACCCACAAACATTTTTGCTGTACCCTAGAAACGAACATAACAGGAGGGTTAGTCTTCTGGTGTCATGGTACGGCATCTCATGGTTCTATCAATTGCTGCATGACATGGAGGTCTTTAATCCGTAGCAAAGGCCCAGAGCATCATGTTTCTCTGAGTCAACAGAGTTTAATCGCAGCAACTTGGAAAAATAGTTTAGTTAATACACAAACAACTGTCTTCAAGTACCTGGACTGGTATCGTCTTTGTAATTTCTGCTGCTTTTCTGCAGAATGCCGACGTCTTTTTTTTTTTTTTTTCTCAGTAGAAGGCAGCTGCAGCTTTTTGTTATTTCTCATCAATTCTCTTCTTCAAGCCGATGCAAAAGTTGCTCTTTTTGTCATTTTCAACAAGCAAAGTGATTGCATGCTGATTGCCAAAGAGCTGTTGATAAAGGCTTTTTTTCCTTTAATTGTAGTTTTGATACCCTAACGCCTGAGAGCAGAAAATAATAGACAGAAAGCTGATTCAATGATCTCCGGAGTCAAAACACTTCAGACGCTGCTTACACCTAAAAGTTATTTTTGACGAGTGGAACAGAAGCAGGAGGAGGGAATTTTAAAGTAACTTTATACAAAATATTTTCATTATTTAAAAAAAGAAAATTTATTGCCATTTAATCCCAGTTATAGCAATGTTTTTTTTTTTCTAAGAATAAGCACCAAAATTAGCTGGAATTTTTCTTGTGATTATTTTTTTCTTCTTATTGGAAAGACTGATTTCCCCCATCCAATTCATGCAAATTGCTATATTTGCAGTTTATAAAACCAAAGCACCCTTCAAGATAAAAATCCCAAAGAGCTTCAACAAACAGAAAAACATATATGCAAAAAAAAATCTGATTTAAAAAGATAAGTTTTAGCTGACCTTTAAAGTAAGACGCTGAGTCTGCTCATCTGAAAGTCAGAGGAAGGCAGATCCAGATTCTTGGATGATATACAGTATAACAATATATTCACCATGTGGACGCTAATAAAAAATGACATTTTAAATGGATTTCAATACAAGATTATGTAATTGCAGTAGAATTGCATTCAAAGCAGCATTTTGAATCGAAATCATTGCAAAAGGTATTTTGGTCTTACAAAATAGTTGGACAAGCATTTAAGAAAAATAGAAAGAGAAAAAAAGGGAGAATTTCTACTGGACTGGACAAATATTAAGCTATTTCCATGAACACAGCAGAAGTTTTATAATTATTCATTTATTCTCCAATGAGGGAAAGTATCAGAGCAGCAAGATGAGTCACTGTTTACTCCCTACTTTGCTCTGTTTTTTGTTTTTTTTCAAAGATAGTGAAATGGATTGAAATAAAGAAAACTGTGATGCTTTGGTTGGCTGGCAGTTTTTGTCAAACACTGTGGTGTGCAGTCACCTGTTTTCATGACGACTAAAATGGGTTTTAACAATAAGAGAAAAGCAGCTTGTCCACTTCAGTGTTCTAGAAATTTGAATTTTTTATTATTTTTTTTGGACGATTTTGACATTATGGTCAATACTGTAAAATTTATGTACAACCTGTTGAAAAAGATGGAAGAAGTATAGAGAAAGGCTGATATGTATCTCACCTGTGGTGGCGCTGTGTCGCACACAATAAGGAAGCAATAACTTCCCTATCTTTTTGTTTATATATCCAGTATACATGCTTGGTTACACATGTGATACACATGTTAATGTTCCACAGGCTAATATATCTCATGAATGTGAATCACATATTTAGTCCTTCTGATTGGTCATAATTAAGCTGTAAAAATGTTCACGGTGAGGCTGAAAGTACAGTTCCGCTCTCATAGGGGGCAGTATTGAACCTCATAGAAACAAAAGGCAACAGGGGCCCTTCTTCTATGCATTGAAAAGACAGAAAACAATCAGAGGTTGTGACAATAATATGCATTCAGAATGGAACTGATTCAGGATGACTTTTCTTCTTAATAATCATTTTCAATAAAGCTGCCAGACTTTTAAAAATGAAAGGAAAGGGAAATTAGTGACCAACAAGGACTCTGTTTTTAACAACAGAGTGTTAGAGATAATTATGGAAATAGAATAGGTGCATGAACTTCATATGCAAATGAAGGTAAGATTATAAATGATTTTCATTTTTGATAGAGAGAGAGAGGGAGAGATCAACCAGAGGAAAAGATAAAACAAATTGGACTTTATTTTTCTTGCCATCATATTATTGTAGAGAATGCAGTTGATTAAAACATAAAAACCTTTAAAACGAAATGTTTCAATTAAGATAAAAATGCAAATATAGTATCCTCTATTGTGTGTTTTGTAGTTTTAAGTCAGACTCCAGAAGAGTCGGTGCCTGACCAGTCAGGAACCACACGCCACACCACTGGTCAAACATTGGTTAAAGATGCATGAGCCGCTCTGTGTTTGCTTCATTTCTTACCCTGCTTCCCTTTATTTCCATTCCTGCGCTGGCTGATTAAGTCTTCGATTGAAACAGTTCAGGTTGTACCAATCAGTAAGTAATTCAGCTCCAGAATCCACATGAAAATCAAATCATTCTCGACAAATGAAGAGAAAGTTTCACACAGCTTTACACACGGATCAAAGATTTACATCTATGGATGAATGCAGAATTTCCAGCAGTTCTTCTGAAAAATGTTCCTTAAAGTAGAGCGCATTCGCATTGATGGTCCTTTGTTTCCCAAATCCCTCATATAGCAGTTTCTTCTTATCACTTTTTCTTTTTTTTTGTAGCTTTCATCCAGAACATCTTCAGAGCAAAATCAAACCATGAGTGTCAGCTTTTGGAGCTCAGTCTCTTCAAATATGATCAGAGCAGTCAAAAGAGTAGCACTGTTAACATTCACTTTGCTCTGTTTAAATTCTTAGATATCTTTTTGTCTCTTGGAAATGTCCAATTTTCGATACGCTTTCGGTTGCTACTTAACTATCACACGTTAATCGCAGTGTTACAAATGAGCCGTTTTTGATTTGTTGGACTATTTAGATTATGTACCACTCGTTCTCCTACTCTGAGCCTTTTTTCCAGTATTTGTTGTTTCATTGTGGATTTTTCTTGGTGTCAAATAGTGAGAAAGGATTAGAGGACTGGAAATAAGACAGGGAAACAGAAGGCAATAGCAAAAATGAAGGTATCTCAGGGAGTCGGAGCAGGAGGAATAAAATAAAAAGAGAAGAGGTGATGGGTCATACTGTGAGTCAGGCTGGGATGCTTTCTGCTGCTGTCATCAGGTTTTTTTTTTTTTCGTTTTTTTTGCTGTGTCTCAGCAGGCTCTGCTGGGTGTGCTGTTTCACTCTGCTTGTGTACAAATTAAACTTGACATGATCAAAACCCTCGCTGTCCCACTGGACGTTATTAACACTTTCTCCTGCTGGGGCTAAAAGAAAAGAGTGGGGACACATCCGACTTTAAGTGCTCACTTCTGAATTGGGCATGTAGTAAACAAGTGAGCGTTTCAATATAATGTGCTGAGTCTGAATGCCTAACAGCTGAACATTCCTCTGAGGAGCCCCGGACAACCAAGAGGTAAGCTTGAGCGCAAGCATAAAAAAAAAAAAAATGTAGCAACAAGTGAAGGTAATTTTGCACCTGAATATCTTTTTAATAAGTCTTTAAATAGTCAGCAGCTTCCAAATTAGGGAGCTTTTGTTCCTTGAAACAATAGTTTATCAAATATTCATTCAGTCTGAATGAAATTAGGAGTTATTATTTGTGTCTGTTTGGGACACGGTGTCTCCATTCATCTTACATGAGAACTTTGATTGGATTTATTGTATGAACCAAAGCTGATGAATGAAGATGTTATGCAACCAGCATGCGCTCTGCTCCTCATAACCCCGCAGATTTTTTTTTTTAAAGAACTGAGAATGAATTCAGGATTAAATACATCCTGGATTGTTTCTTCCTTTCAGCCTGGAACAATGCTGTCCACCTGAACCGATTGCAAAAAAAAAAAAAAAAAGCTGCTCCGACGTGCTCGGCTGTCTGATGCGAAGTCTTGTTTAAGATCGGTCCACGATTCGTTTCTCCTCTCGTTTAAAGTTCATGTTTCTCCCCGACTCCTATTGATCACAGTTCAAACACATTCTTGTTCATTTCTGCCCTTCGGACCTCCATCGAAGAAGCCATTTTGTCTTGACTTCAGAGTTTGCAACCTCTCACTAATCTCAAACCTGACAAGCATTTGATTCCCAGTGTCTAACACCCCCCCCCATCAGAAATCAATTTTTAAAAATCCACTTTGTAATCATTTGTAGAAATCTACCTGTTCCCTGCACACATTTTCTCCACTTCCCCTTGCAATCTGTCACTGTAACTCTGCGAAGGACGGAGGATGTGCTTAAAACATTTATTTACTCTGACTTCATTGACAAGTCAGTTTTATCACAGCTAACATGATCACAGCTGTCTTGTGGTTTGATAAAATCTAAGAGAGCCACTTTTTACACGGTCTATGACATCTTTGAGGTTAGGGTTTTGACTAGGCCATTCCAAAATCTTGACCAGTTTGTGTCACGTTTCAGCTGTTGTACCGGCGGCATCACGTTTTGTCTCCTGCTGGACCAGGTGGCGTTTCTTAGCAGCTGATGCATAAAAATATCAGATTTAATGCGTACTTTGATTGCTTGTTTGTAAGTTTTATGAATGAAATCAGAAGCAGCTCTTTCCAAATTCAGGATGTATAAACACAGCCTTTATTGGCTTGGAGCAGAAAGTTTACTCTACTCCCAGCAGGGCAGAAGGCATTTCACTGTTCAAACAGTAATATCACAGCTTTAAAAAAAAAAGAAGAAAAAAAAAAACCTGGTTCACCTTCTCTCCAAAGAATTACCGGCGTGCCTGCTTTCTCCAGCTGCTGGCAGATTTGTGGCAGGAGTCTGACTTACAGCAGAAAATAAATAGGCCTTTTAAGCAGTTGTCACCCTTTGAAGTGTATAAGGGGGAACAAAACGGCCTAAAAGACCTTGTGTTCTTGGCCGAAGAAAAGTGGGCGAAGTCGGTCAGAGGAAGCGAAACCGATTCAAAGACAGAGGTTCCATCACAACCCTTTTTACTCCGCACACAGTAAATCCCTCCCTCTGTGAGGCAGTCATTTTCAACCTTCTGCTCATCTCTTACCTCTACATGGAGTTTTTTAAATAAGAGCCGCAGTCCTTTAAAATATCTCGGACTGAAGGGCCAGACCTGCTTCTGCGTCCTGTGGCTGTGCGTTTGATACAATCTGCTGTGCGGTGTCAGGATGTCCGTCCTCAGAGGAACCTCCTGTACGGACGCTGCGGAACGCGACTTCGCAAGCTGGGCTCACCTCCAGGCGGTTCATCACACTCTGTGTTTCTTCATATTCTGCAGATTTTCAAGCTAAAAGCCTCTGCATGTTAATGTGCGGATGTACGGAGTTGATCCAAAATGGGTTTAGATAATCAGTGTTAAGTGCTATTGCGTTTTTTTGTTCCCCCCCCCCCCCCCCCGTTTAATATGCAGTCACAACAGAAGCAACCAAGTTTAATTGCATGTAATTATTACTACAGAACCTCTGGCTGTTTGTGTGTTTTTTTGTTGGGTGGAGGTTGGGGGGGGTCCCGCTCGCTGCAGTTCAGCAGGAGTTGACAGCCACCAGCAGAAATAAGACCCTCTAATTACCACGGCACACTCAGCTGAGTGCAGCGCCGCTGGAGGTGGAAGCAGCAGGGCGGCAGGATGAGAGCAGGGTGACTGAGGGTAGCTGAGGCATCCGCCTGCTTAGCCGTCCTCCAGGACAAGAGTTGTACTGTCTGCTGGTGGAGTTCCTAAAATTGGATCTAAGATTTAGGGGGCACAAGGAGGGTTCCTGTGGAACAACCTTGGCACATTTTTCATCTGAAAGCGGCCATTATTGCCGTTTGTTCAAAAACACTTGCATTTGATCAACATAAGCTTTTAGCATCAGTTTTGATTGCACAGAAAATCTATCTACCATCCGTTGCCTGTTATCTATAGGCATGCATACTAAATGTGTCCAATCGATGGGAAAGAGGTGGTCTAGACCCCACAGAGGCAGTTTACAATGCCAATGAATCTAAAATACATCTTTAAGTTGTGTGAGATTTTGCTTTGTAAAGTTAACTTCCAACTACTATTCATCAGCATTAAAGTCTGTTAATTTTAAAACTGATTTACGGACTATTGATGTTGTTGAGATCCTTCCTGTTTGGACAAAGACAAACATTTGCCCTGCCAGAGTTGAATCTTAATTCCTCTTAATACTTCACCTCAGGATCGCACAGCTTCATCATATGTAAAGGGCCATTTGACTTGACACACACTCAGATGCCATGTTAGTAGGAAAGCCTTTACACTCGTTGGACCCCTCTTTTAACTTTTCTTGATGATGCTTCAAAAAAGGCGTCTGCATTACATCCATGACGAGCATTTTCTGTTGGGAAACACAACAGAACGGATTCTCCATTGGCTTGAGATCTGGTGGCTGTTGATGAACCCCGCCGAGTACGGTGAATTCAATGCCATGTCCAAGAAAACCACTTTGAGATTCTATGAGCTGTGCGACATAGGGCCTGAATTTGAAAAGGTTTTGCACGTGCAAAAACAGGTGCAAACTTGCTAGCACACACAAACCCAATCTACAAACTATACGCAAACACGTTCACGTCAACAAAACGACCGGCACAGCAGGCACAATCTTCATGAAACATACAGAGATCGTCTTCAGTGAGTTTCTGGTGTGAAGTAGAAAGACGTTTAATGAAACAAGTATTCAACAGAGAGACCGAATGCTGTTTGCCACTGTCTGTTTCTCTCCATTTCATGTCTACGAGTTTGTCCGCTCATGTGCTTACAGTTTGTTCTCTTGTTGCCCCAGTCTCATTAAACCTCTCCTCTAAACAACACCTATGCCCTCTCTTTATGTCGTTTCATCCTCCACTGGTGCAGAGTATAGAAAAACAAGACGTTAGGGAGGAAGGGTAGATGGAAAACCAACAACAGTGGAGGAGAAGAGGTGGCAGAGAGCTCAGGCTGACAGGAGGTAGGGATTGTTATTTCTCTCTACACAGTTCCAAAAAGGCTTAGAAGTAGAGGCAAACATGGAATGCAATCATTCAGGCAACAACATGCCACAGAGATATTGCAGTGTTTTGTTTTTTTGTTGCCTCTATGTGTTTTAATTTCGCTACGGAGGCTCCTTGTTTGTATAATATTTTTCTTTCATTTTGTTGTTGAAATATGAGGAGCCATACTCGGAATGAAATAGAAATCTCATAATTCGTTCTGCACAGGCTGAACCTCAGCGCTGGTCTGTTGGGTTTTTTTTTTTAGAGTATTCTGTTTGTTACAGCATCAGTAAGAATAGACAGATAAAAAATAAAATAAAATCAAAAATAAGAACTTGCAGTTTCTCCCTACTGGCAGTAAGAGCAAGAAAAAGTCAGACAGGAACCTGGGTGAAGTTTATTAACCCTGACTTCTCCACACGAGGCAGAACACAGAGACTCAATAAAAAATATTTCAGCCTTTCGGAGATTTTTTATGGTCCATTTCCTTACCTGGGTCATAAAGTAAAAGACATACCTATTCAGGAGAACGACTTTTAATTGTAGAGCACATTGAAGCTGTTAAAAATGAAAATGAGACGTTTATGGTGTTTCTTCACAAATGAGATTTTTTAAGTGAAACGCTTTGGCCTTCAGTATGATCCACAATCACAAGATTCTTCAGTTCAGCGTGTTCAGTTTTTTTTTTTGTTTGTTTAATGAAATCAAACAAGTGCCATCACTAGGCATGTGTTAAACAGGTGGTAGCATTGTTCATTTCCCTTGGCATAGAATGACTGTAGATACTAGCTTCTGCTGTTGTGGTAAAGCACTTTCCAGGGCTCATGAAAGCATATTTGATGTTTGATCTAATAACATAGTCTGTTCTAAGTATTTTTTTTACAACTGGATCTCAACTATTTGCAGATTTTAGCTATGCAAGGCCGCCTGTAGTTCCTAACCTCTGCGAATGCTGATGGTTGACTATACTCTAGGATCAGCTCATCCTTTGTAGGCACTTGTAAAATAGAAGTTCAGGGTGCAAGTAGCTTCAAAGGAAGAATATAAGATTTCACTGGAAAAGATGTCTTCACTGATGCAGTGATGCGGCTCTGAACTGGCTCTGTGGAAAATAGTACCGCCTGTCTGTTCAGTTTTTGTATCACCATGTAAGAACCAGTTTCAGTACCAGCTCTGGTGTGGTGTCTGACTCAGATGGAGAAGAATCACCAAGTTGGCCAAAAACGGGAAATGAACAGCCTGTTCGGCTAATACAGGTCAGTTATTAATGTTGCCTCAGGGCCAAAATAACCATGAAAGATAATAAAAATGTCAACCAGAGAAAAAGGATAATTGGAAGGGAGGACAGATTTCTCATTTTAACTCATTAAAATTTCATTCACTTAGTTGTCCTGTGCTCATCGGTGGATGTGACCTCTGTCAGCTTAAGGGAATCAGAGGTCTTGGTGGGGAAATTTTCTGCCGTTCAGGAATCATGATGGAGGAAACCGACTATCTACTAAAACCTCCAAACAGAAACATGAAGGTAATGGATGCCATAACTCCTCCTCTTTGGTTTGAGAATCCCAGTATTGGAAGGATTGGATTCTTTATGACTGCTTCATTCAGTTATTATAACTAAGAACGTCCCATTGCGGTAAAATATCTATTCTGGCCAGGACTCTTGCTGAAACTGAGCAGCAAAAATATTCATGCATAAATACAAAGACTGGAAAACACAAAGCTTAGAAATACAAAACTATCAAGTATTCAACAGAGGAACTGTCATTAAATGCTAAAAAATATTTTTAACCTTTAAAAATGATAAAATATGTAATGAATGTAAGGGAGGCAATTTTACACATATGTCTGGAATGCAATTTTACCCATTTCTGTACGAGACCTGGGAGCTATTAAAGGAAACATTTTGAAACTGCACACTCTGGAACATTTTTAGCAAACTGCAGACAGGTAATTTGCTCATTCAGTTTTTCTTCTTTTGCTCACGGCCTTAATTTGTATCTCTTTAGTTTTCATAATTGTCGCTACCTGTTGAACTGAGTTTAACCTGAGCGCTTTTTCACGCATTCATGTTCCCTTTTGTCACAGAACTCAGGGAGGCGCACTTTGAGTTTGACGCTGAACTCAAAGAAATGTGGAGCGCGCATGCATAATAAGGAAGCAGCATGATGACGCACTCCCCAGGACTTAGATATGCAGTCAACAGCTTGGACTCTTTTTTCTCCAAACAATTTGAGTTTAATTCATTAAAGATCCTTTTGAGGATTAAATAAGCTGGGCGAGAAGGGATGCTGGTATTAAAGCTTTTACCTGCACAGAGAAATCAGATCCTCTTCTAAACTGGCTGACAGAATGTGCCCAGATTGATCTGAGGACTGATTTGTTGGAAAATCTTCACGTTTTGTTGGTCAACGTCACAGCAGGAGAGTATTTGGGGTGGGGGGAAACATTTTGGTTGTGCAGAGGGGTCAGTTTAAACGCCCCCGTGAGCTGCTGCTGGAGCGGTCCTCTCTGCTGCATGAAGTCTTTACGACACAGCATCATTTATTCAACACGAGTTTAAAACACAAATACGACATCAATTATGTATTCCTTATGAGAGAGGAGATTTGTCTGTTTTGTTCTGCTTCACAAAGGCTTTGCAAAACTCTGGAGATGAAGCGTTCATGATGCAACGCTGAGCATCAGTTGGTGTGACAACAGACTCGCTGTTCGTACAGAAGCCAGCAGCGAACGCAGACTGGAAGAAAGGTGGAAACAAAAAGGGAGGGAAAACAAGAGGATAATTCAGCTAGTTACAAACCAAAAACGAGACAAAGAGCACAGATAATTCCAAAGGAATGATCCTCCTTATTGAAACGTTACGATTAGATACTGAGCATTACATCATGTTGTGTGGATGAACCGCCTGTGGTCCTGCCTGTTTATGAAGTGATCACGCCGCAGCTCAGAGTGACACAGACCACAGCAGGAGTCCGACAAGTAAAAGCTTCAGCCGGGTGGAGTGGCTCTCCAGGAGGACTGACTGCTGATAGAAAAAAAATCAATCTCACAACCTGTGTTGGTTTCTTTCAGAGAGGCCGAGCAGGCGGGACGAGGGTGGTCACGCTCATGTTTGAACACATTAATAAACTGAATGTCACCTGGTGCGAGTTCAGCCACTTCAAGGACCAGATTCACTAAAGCGGGTGAATTTCTAAAGGCCACCATGCAGATGATGGATGAGATTTTCCAGGATTTCTTTTCTATCCCAACTCCAGCTTAGTTATAAAAAAAGCCTGTATTTTCTAAATTTGATTTTTTTTGTGTGTGTGTCCCCCAGGTTAGTCTTAACTTTCAATTTTTGAAGATTTTCTTCATGGTTATTTGAGTAGGTGGTTATTTTTGCAAGCGCAGAGAAGTTCAAAAAGAAATAGTTGTTTATTTGGGGAAACTGCTGCATAATTCTGGTCAGGGTCGATGTTGTCTGAAGAGCAGGAAGAAGCAGCAAAGGACACAACAGCTAGTTTATCTTAATTTAAATGTAAATTCTGCTCACAACTACAGCTAGAAACCCTTTTTTTATCCCCCCTCAGCCAGTAACCGGCTCACATTAAACTGAAAGTTAGGTCCTGTTCAGGTCTGTTATTGAAAAAGCCTTCAGGCTGATTCAGATGTAAATAGGTCAGAGGAACAACGACCATTCACAGCTGGCCTTAATATCTGTCCTGAGCAATCAGATCATTCTCCTGCTTTACATGCAAATAAACATGCGGCTTCGTCACAGAGCGGGGCTGCGGGAAGCAGATCTAATGTTTTCACAGAGACATTCTCTTTCTTCACTTTCAGCTATCAAAGGGGCTGAGATTCACGAGAGTCACATTTTTTTTTTTTTAGTTATTCGCTACAATATTAAAACTCTGAGCTGATTTATGGAGCTTTTATAATTGCAGAGTTTGTTGGCCATTAGTTGCATCGCACACCTTCCCTGTTGCTCCTCTAGACATCGTGTGAAGAACAAAAACTCCTTAGAAGGTTTTGATTGCATTCTCACCCTAATACAACGTGGTTCAGATGTGATTCGGTTGCTCACGGAAAGTGTTAGCAGAAGGTGTGAACAGGGTCTTTGTGCCACCTTTTCAGTCTCAAACAAAAGGAGAATGTGTGTTAGTGGATGGGAGAGTTTAGGGAGCGTGAATGACTGGAACCAAAGCTATCAACAATTGATGATCCAAAGGTTTGGATGGGAATCTTGTGTTATATTCTAGATAGGTCTTCAAGGGGAACATTTGCATTATTGAATTAATTTAGGCGTTTGGTTGGATGGTTATGCTTATTGGAGATCGGAAGATCACGGATAAAACCAGATTATTTCTCTGCTCAGTCACTCCAGGGTACTCTGGGTCTGCCATGTTATTTCCAGAAAACTTTCTAATTATGACATTACTGAATCTTGATCAGACACCAGAACCACCTCAGTTGTTGATGTTTAAGAGCAGTGACTTTACCTGCATCTGTTGGAGCTTCTCTCTTTATCTCTTGGGCAGAGATAGCTCACCTACCAGAGGAAACTTTATCCATTTTGCTTGTTTTCTTTTCAGTTACAATCCATGTCCATTGACCACACACTAGAGCACATATGGAGAAGCAAATCCAGATCTTCATGTTTCAGTTCAGCTTCTTTTTCATCACAACAGAGCAGATCATTGTCCTTGTGGATAATTATAGTTATCCATCTCTTGCTCCTTCCTGGCATCACTAAAGCCACTTCTCCCTTTTTTTTATTTTTCATTGTAGCCAGTTAATGTCTGATTCCGTTCTAGTCAAGTTTGGAGCGTCTCCTTTGTGGTCTGTTCCTCGCTATCGTTGGTTTCAGCCCAGCTGGCGCAAAGCTATAGCTCTGACAGAACGTAGACTAGAGCTGCACCGTTTCATCTCCTCTTCACTGCGAGATGTTGCAGGACTTATGAATAATGGTCATTTCACTCCAAACGTTCATGCTAGTGTTCCTGATGCTGCTCAGTGGTTACACACTGAGCAACTCTCTAATAGAAGACGGCATGTCAGGCCGATCCGCTGTGGAGGTTGAGATGTTGCTATTTGGAGGTTCCAAAGTCCAGACGTCGCTCATGCAGTGAAGTAAATCACAGGCCAATCAACAAATGCATCCTGCTGTCAATCAAACTGTTGATTGACAATACACACCTTGGAGGGGCTTGTTCTACCCCTGAAGTGGGTACTGAAAAAGGACAGGAACTGTGATAGTGGAGAGCATTCTGGTTGGACCAGTTAAAGTGGAAGTTGCTTTAGAAGCAAGTCACGTGAGCTTAAGCTGATCCTTGACGCGGAGGAAGCATTCCTCCTACTTCTGACTAAATCATTTATTGTACAGTAAAGATAAAACCAGAGGATGTTGAAATTGAGTTTCCTTTACCAAACCAACCTGGACTTGAGTTTTACCTTCTTTGGAAGCTGAAAAGTATTTAAACATCTCTAGCTGTTCTGTGTTACATTTCCTGCTTATCTACAGCGTCTTTGCTAATTACTGCAGCTGTAGACACCAGATGGCATAAAACACTGCACAGATTTTATTTAGATATTTTCGATGATGTTTGATGGGTGTTACATTTGAGTGAACGGCCAGGTGAGATTTTCAGTGAAAAGATCATCCAGTGTGTTTCTGGATTATAAACTCAGGTGTGTTTTATATCTTGTTTGTGTCATTTTTTTTGTGATAGCTTAAAGACTGTCATGATCGGGACTCTGATCTTCTTTTTCGTTTTTGCAACATATCCAACTCGAAATCTACATCCAGCTGCTCCACTGTTTTATTTAAATCTTCTACGTGTAATTCAACAGTTTGTGTGCATCCAGCAGATTGACATCCCAAACAACTTTCAGCATGTGCTGTCATTTTAACATTTAAACTAAAGAGCTGCAGATAGTCGTGGGAAAAAAAAAAAAAAAAAATCAAGCAGCCGATCAGATTTCCATCCCTCTGCAGTGTCTGAGAGCTTCAGCGACTAAAATAATGATTCCTCTTGACAGCTCACCCTCAGACATCTCCTGCTCCTCTGTTTCTGAAGAAGGCAGCTGATGTTTTTCATCATGTGATCTGAGTCTCCCAGGACGTTTGACTGTTTAACTGAAAAGAGGCCCCAGGGCTCACCCGGAGCTTGCTCGGGGGATTGTATGCCACACTCGACCTGGGTATACATCGTGATCACTCAGAAGAAGCTGTAGGATGTGACCACGGTACCACCCACATGTTTTTTTTTATACAAGTCTTCTTCCTGCTCAGACTTCAAAATCAAAGAGTCATGAAGAACGTATAAGGGGAGCGGGAGTTGTCAGAGAAAGACACAGGTGAGGAAAAAAGCACGGAAGTTCCTGAAGATTTTTTTACTCTGCACTGCCTAAAGATTGCTCCTTTCGGAGAATATTTGGATCTGTCAAATTATCTTTTTATGAAATACTACGATGAACTGGACTTCATTGCATCATAAATGACTGGAAGCGGACTCTGTCTGAATCCCATTCTCATTTAATGTCAGGTTGTGCATATTTAAACAAATGTATGTTAAATTGATTAAATGTATCATGTGATCTCGATAAAGCCACATCTTCCTCAATAATCTGGGACCTTTAGCATTTTGGGCTGCAAATCCAAAAGGTTTCTGTAACACTTTGACAGGGTGTGCATAAAACTGATATGACACTATGTCATAAACATGTCATAACAACGGTCATGAACATGAAGGAGTCTTCATGAATGTTTACGACTGTTGTTATGAAGTGTCATTTGGTAAATAATGACACTTTTAATGTAAAGTTGCTCTAAAAGTTGCATTAAACGTGTAAACTTGCAGTATTCAGTCAATATTGACTCTTAACACAAAGTTCTATTGAAATTTGCATTGAAAGTCTACTAAAAGTGTCAACTTTCAATTAAAAATGTCATTATTTACCGAAAGACACTTTATGACAACAGACATAAATAGTCATGAAGACTCCTTCATGTTCATGACTGTTGTTATGACATGTTTATGTTGTTATGACATGTTTATGGCAGTGTCATGTCACTCTTATGCACACCCCTTCAAATAAAGTGTTTCCAAGATTTCTACTTGTGTGCAACATGAAATTACACTCATGGAAATCACTAGTCATTAGTAATTACATCCCAATTTATTATTTGTGACGTTGATATTGCAAGCACCTACACCACAATGGTATTTTATCCGTGTATTGAGCAGCCCTGAAGCTGTTTGAGTCTGTAACAAGCCTACAGGGAATGCTATCCATCAACACAGAGAGGAAAAGAGACAGCTGAAAATAGAGCCGCCTCTGTCTATACAGATGTAAAAGCTTTCAGAGATCTCGCTAATAAATCCAGATGTAACTAATGTCCCAGTGTATTTCTTTAGGATGTATTAATTAGCCAAATGTGTATCCGGATTCTGGAGCCAGTTTGGCTCCTCTCCATCTGACAGCAACAGAGAGGTTCAGAGTGTAGTGAAGCAGCTGGAATGAGAGTTAATTCCTCTAAATCTGACTTTGTTATTCAGAATAGGTGGAATGATTGGACTGGTGGGAATGGGGGGTGAGTCTCTGATTTGATCAAGCAGACTTGATGTGTTGCGGTGTCTTGCGCTCAGAGATGGATCTGTCGTCTGCAGTAATGCTCAGGTTACTCGGGGTGAAGAAAGAACTGAACGATAAGAATCAATGCTCTCAATTTCTACATCTAAATTCCAACACACACCCCTTTTTTTTCTTAATTTCAAAGTCTCACTGAAGTCAGACAAAGCTTTTCCAGATTTAGAATTAGCTAAAACAGAAGCATACAAGCACTAGGGTTACTAGGAATTTAAACAGTTTGGTAAAGCCAAATTGGCTAAGAATTGGCAACGTACTGAGGCGCCAGAAGGCTCTGGCTTTGTTTAGCCAGAAGGTGGCGTCTATCTGAGGCGCACATTCACGGAATGCAATTACCAGTGACCAGGGAGAGTGCAAACGACGCAATTTTTAAAAAGAAATTTAAGCCTTGGTTGAATGTATGCCTGCTATTGTCTATTGTTTAGGGTCTTGTGTCCTGTATTTAGATCGTTTCTGTCTGTTGTAGTAATTTCCTGTGTATTTTGTTTTTGCTTCCTTTAATAGAACTGTGTGCATCGTGTTCTGTCCTGTGAATTGCATAGTGAGGTGTTTTGTTATTTTGTGTTCATCTTCAGACAAAGGATGAAAATTTGCCATTGTGCTAACTCCCACATATTTGCACTGCCATGAATTGTGGTGAGGATGACTAATGTGCACTGTCGTAATCATATAAATTAAATTGTAAGCTCCTGACAAGTTAATACACAATATATGGCAGAAAAGAGTACACACCTATTTGTTTTTAGATATCAAGGGAAAACAGTGGCAACCAGTAATAATATTGTGAAGAGAAACCCGGATCCCTTTCTTTCCGATTCATCTTTGGGTACAATTACCTCTTGCACCGGACAGAGCTGAGCAACGTGGCCAACCAATGTGACTCAGTTACACTAGTTCTGACGGAATTAATGGACAATATTTAGCCAGCTACTGTGACAAACTTGTTAAAAGACACCAAAAATGTTTGACCCTAGTCAAAAAATGTCTGACCCCAGTCAAACATTTTACTGTGTTTTATGTAATGCTAAAGAAATACATGTAAACTTGAGACTTTGAAGACTTTGTTTAAAAAAATAATTTCTATTTAACAAGCTATTACATATTTACTTAAAAAATGTTAAACTATAAAACGGGTCAATTTGACCCGGAACATAACAGGAGGGTTAAACGAAAGCTTTAATTTCGGAAATCCTACCCGGCCCAAAGCAGGAAAGGTTTAGTCATAGTGAGTAAAAATGATTGCGTCTTTTCATATTGTGCAAATAGAGATTTCGTTTCAACAGCTGTTGGTCATCTGAGGCAGATGACCTACCTGCAGATGACTTTTTTTATCAGGGCATAGTTCTCCATGTGGAAAAGTGAACCAGATTTCATAAAAATACAGCACAAAACTGAAGTTGCCTCGGTAAGCCACTAGGAGGCTTTTTGGGTGTTCTTGTTAAATCCTCCGACATGGTGAGTTGATGTTATGTAGGGTGTGTTGGCTGTTTTTTTTAAGTTGGGTTAGATTGTTTGGAATCTTAGTTTGTCGATGGTTGAATGTGACTCATCCTTACCCTCAGCAGACAAATGGATTTTTCATTGCAAGCCACGCAAACTTAATGAGTAAAATCAAACAGTTCTTTCCCATCTGCCACGTTCTTAACAGGAACAGCAGGAAGGTTCTTCACAAGAAGATCCTAATAAATTTATGTGTGGATTTTTTGCTGACGGCTGAAAGAAACAAAACCAGTTTTAGTCTGACTGAAAGAAAAACCTGCTGGTGCTGAGGAGATAGCACACAGGCTCTGTTTTGGGTAAATAAATGAGGCGCTTCTGCAACACCTGATGAATGTTTTTCTTCTTACCTTTGGGAATAAATTGTTTTTGGACGGGGCAGCATTTTATTTCCGAAAATAGCAAAACCAGTTGAAATGTCATGGAGCGCCTCTGCTGATGTATTCTGATTGTAGAGAGCCAACCCAGCTGGGCGGACATCGGGTAGGTCATCTCTAGTCATATGTATCACCATGGTGACCCATTGCTTTGTCATCAACGAATGCAACAAAACTGGGTTTCATCAGCTCTGAAATGTCTGACACAAACTAACGAAGGTTGATTTTTCTTGATGATCTTCTGGCAAGAACTAAATCAGGGGGTGATTTTCCCCCCAAAAATGCCTGATTATCATGTTGAGACTCATAAAGTCAGTTATGAGGTCATCAAAATATATGCAATTCCTTCATTGATGACATAATCTTTCAGTAAAATCTTAGCGGCAGTAGCTTCTTTTTTAATTCTTGTTGATTCAGGTATGTCAGAACCGAAAACAACATGAAAGCAAGCTGAAGAATAAAAAAAGTTGAATTTGTGGTCGGACAACATTTAAAATGGCTAGTGCCTCCAACTTGACCACTCGCAATCGGTACATACTGTTTATTTAGTAATAATTCATCAACATTTCATTTTTGTACTTTGCCTCTCTGAAGCATGTGACCCTCTCCAAGACCCACATCCATCCTTTTTAACAGTAACGTGTTGCATTTAGATTTTTAAATGAAAAATGAACTGAAAAGGTTCTCCTTGAACCGTCGTTATGGAAACGTGTTTGCAGTTTTCAGGGTCTCGCTGTTTCTCGCAGGCGATACCTTTTTTTTTTTTTTTACCCTTGACATCAATAGATGTTATCAGTAGAAAACCTTTTTTTTTTCCAAGCAAAAAATGTGACATTTTAGCAATCATTTAGACTCTGCTCAGTCCCGACCTTCTCCAGTCACCGCCGTCGTCGCCGCGTGTTTAGCGGAACATTCCTAACGCCCGACCAACCCACAAGACTCACCGCTGACCTCTTAGTTTCTGCACTAAAATGCACAAGTTCCTCCGGAGTTGTCACACAAGCAGCTTTCTGCCGCTGTCACTGAATGTGAGTTAAGAGTTTTGCCCTAAAACATGCGACTTTGATGCAGCCATGCGCGCAGCTCCCTGCCCAAGGAGATGAGACACCAACACGTCGAGAGTGGCAATGAAAGTCGAGGTGTTGAGCCGAATGACGAATGTTTGCTGAAGTGCTGATAACGCCGAGGTTGGAAGCACAACTACAGCCTCTTTTGCCAAATCTGAAAGTGTGAATGTCAGGGTGTGCTTGGTCAAAAAGGGGGATTTTAGAAAGCATAACTGGCTGTTTGTGAGCCTGTTGGCGTTATCCTGTTATCCTGGTAATACAGTGTTCCAATGTGTAAATTCTGGTAGATGAAGTTAGACAGGTTTGTCTTACTGATAAAATCTACAATAAAATCTCACCCTGAGATTTGATGGCTTATCCAGGCAAACTTAAGCAAAAGTAAAATGACTTTCAGTTCTTTGGAAAGTTTTTAAAGTACAATTGATTCCTTGCCAGTGTAATTTTAGAAGTTACCCTTCCGTTCTCCAAGTCGTAGAGCTGCGGCTTTCGAATATATTACAAATTAACTACTCTATCAAATTATTCCTTGATAAATTGAAGTGTTACATAGATGATTAGATTCAAAATTATTCATACTCCTGGGAGATCTAGGTTTAGAGCAGAGGTTTTGCTTGTCGCCAGGTGTCGTCTCCACGCACCTTACTTAAATAAATGGATGATGAATGGCCTCCTGCAGCCTTGAATGGGCTGAGGAGGTAGTGCAGTTATTTAGTTCATGTGCTCTGGAGCAGAGAAAAATCTAAATTATGACGTACTGTGGGTCTTGGGAACCAAGACTAAAAACCTACAGTCATCTTACGTTTCAACATTTCCTCTGACTAGAAGTAACAATAACATTTTGGAAGCATCCCATTCAAAGTCTTCACTTGAATCTGATAGAAAATATGCAGAGGGAACTAAAGAGTATGGTGATGGCAATAGAAACATGCAAAGAAGATTTTTTTAAAAAAGAGCAGACATCTAAGTAAGAAGGAACTTTGATCCTTCAGTGTATACGTTGTTGATCAGCACTCACCCAGGCTCTTGAGGCAGTTGTTTCTCTTCTAATTGATGGATGAAAATGTTATTTCGGGGTAAATGACTTTTTTTTTTTCATTTCAACGTGTGCAACAACATATTTGCAGACGTAACGACGTATTATTCTGCTGTCGCCACGTCACATTCTTCTATACCAGGTTTGTGATGCATCAATATTCAGCAAAAGTACTGCACACCAGACATGCTTGTATCCTTACACACACACGAGGAAAAAGCAGGGAGCACACAAACATGTCTCACTTTTCTCCCACTCTACGCGCTGATGTGTGGCGGCTGTCATTGCGGCAGGCTTCTCTGTCCCACAACGTGCGCGAGCGTCTCGCAACGAGCATGGAGAAAGACCCTGCGGCTGCCGAGAGTGTGTTGCTGACATGTTCTGGCCTGCATCAGAGCACAGAGTCTGAAAGTGATAAAAGATGAAGCGCTGTCTTTGAAATGGGCCCATTCCGAATCTGTCTTTTTTATTATTATTATTATCATTATCTGCGCCTCATTACGAAGCATTCAGGCTTCTCTCAGGCAGCTTCGACTTTTGTACACTCAGAAATTCTCATAGAGAAGCTACATTTCCTTGCTTGGGAAAAACAGATGCAGCACTGAGCCCTCTGGAGCTTCGACTCAGTAGGAAACATCCAACGAAGGCATTCATGCACAGCTGCAAAACTCTGCAGTTAGAAGCCCTGGGTTAGAAACAGAGGTGGGATATTATCACTCATCTGTAATGTTCCAGATTATCCACATGATAATCCCTCCATGGGTGGAAAACATCAAATATCCCCATCCCCAAATACCCCCAACGAGCCAGAAATGTCCGAAAATTATGATTACGTAAATGTGGAACTGTATCATCACATTTAAAAAATAAATTTGAAAGGAAAGGATTCTGAAATATGAGATCTCATATAACTTTTGAATATTTCTTCATAATAATTTTTTTCCCCGTTTAAGAGCTGAAAAGTGTTGAACTTCAGTTAATATCCCAATGCAGCCATTTTTTGTTTGAGAGTTGGTCCCAAATCAGATTGTTTGAAACAAATTTTGTATCAAATTGATCAGGTAATCCTTTCTACTGTAAGCCAGAGATAATCAAATGAGCTCCAGATTTATTAAAAAACATCAAAATAGCCTTGAAGTCAAATGCTGGATGGAAGCAGATGCAAAACTTAAGCATCTTTTAGTAGTTTGTACATTTGAGATTATCATGACTTTGCCTGCTCAGTGTTTTTGCTTTGGCTTTTAAATTCTATCACCAGTATGATGTAGCTCTACGCTAGATCACACTTCAACCTTCAGTTTAACCGCTTTTTTAGCTCAAAGTGAAAAATTTGTTTAGCACATCTGTACTGAGTGTGTTTTGACGGCTGATTGTTAAGTTGCTAAGGTCAGTAAAAAGGTGAACACTGAGTATGTAAAACACAAACTTGTGTATACACAAATCTGTGGGAGCATATGATGAACCTGGAAATACATCACAAAGATGTATTTCCTTAATTTTTGCGCATTTATGGCAGATCATCATACAAACCAGGATCGCCTTCTTCCTTCCTTTCTTCCACAACTGTGGTTCCCAGCTGATTCATCTGCCGGCTGCCCCGTTCCCCGCCTGCTATCTGTAGCCCTCAGCGCAAACATCGGCACCGAGTTGGATGTGGAGACATGACTCCAGGAAGGCTTTTGTTGTGATGAACAAAAAGAGAGTGGGCGATGGGTGGAGAGAGCAGAGAGGAAAGGCTGAGAACAGTAAATCTGGAAGGAACAGCTGTTGAGGACAAGATGTCCTCATGCTAACAGAAGAACAGAAGAGAGGTTTTATTTGAACAGCAAACATTTTACTTGCATTCACGTTCCTTTGGCTACATAAGACAAGGTGTTTTTGACAGTACAAGCTGTAAATCATCACATACCGAGTGACGTGAAATAATAATTGCTAGAAATAATAGTAACAATCACATTTTCACCCTCAGTGCTGGTGTTTGCATTTTTATTCAGGTTTTGTGTGAGTTCTGTCTTTACCCAGTTCAACTTAAAGTTGGCAACATTAGTTGCAACAGAGTCAAGCTGCCACTAGGGCAAAGTTCTCGTCCTAGTTCTATCAGGAAAATGTTACATAGTTTGAAAATGTTTGAAAAATTAAAATTAAAAAAATTGTTGCTTTTACCCCTTAATTCTGACACCCCTAATCGAAATGCAACCAAATACCAAAAAAAAAAAAAAAAAAATCACATAATTAGTAAATAGAGATGATTTTTGTGCAGTTTAATTATAAATTCCCATGTTCTTTAAATTGTTCAGAGGTTTTTCTGAGAATATTAGTGAACAAACAGTTTAGTGGAGTAGCTTAGATCAAAGTACTGTATGTTCATGTGATAGAATGGCAAAGTCAAAGTCCAGACCTGGAAAATTGCTGGATCTTCTCTTGATTCAATTTGACAGAGGCGAAGCTATGCTCCGAAATACTTTCTGCAGTAACTGTAATTTACAATTTGAAAGTGGTGGATGAGTTTTCTTTCATTCCGTGATCATCATTTGCTATTTTGTTTAAAAACCTACCATAAAAGCTAAATAAAAACCATAGAAATCTGAACATGTCAACATGTGTGAATAACTTTGTGATGGATTTTATGGAAAAATGAAAGATTAAAGGAAGAACTTAAAGCTTAAGAGAAAATGTCCAATAGAAGAACTTTAAATCTTCAACATGCCTCTATCTGCATAACAACCTCATGACAGAAAAAAGCACTATAACATCAACAATAAAAGGACAAATGAAAGAGAGGCTTTCAAGTGAATATAAAAGGGACAATTCAAACATTAGGGGCAAAAACAATAAAAAAAGATAAGTAAACAGAAGGTAATAGGAGCCAGTTAAATGTATTTACAATAAAACAATAACGGCGGTCGGACAGGGATATAATCAAGTAAAAAAAATTGAGGACAGCAAACAAAGAACGAAGGAAGTAAAGGACTGAATTTTAAGAACCTGCAGTGTTTTGAAGGAGAATGGATATCTGAGGACAAAAGAAGGCACAGTAGAGCTGGAGCACGTAAAAGATATCACCAGGAAAGTAGATAAAGGACACAATATGGAAGGCCCACATGTCAGACGGAGCATCAGGAAGTGAGAACACAGAGAGAGGGGAGAAATAATGGGGGATGGAGAAAGGAATAAAAACCACAAAGGATGAATCAGAGAGATGAGAGGATATGACAAGTGAAATGATCTTTGAATCTGAGTGTGAAGTGATGATTTACACCACTCATTATACTTTTATGGTTCACTTAGTGTTTTAGGTGTTTGGTGTGAGTTTTTTAGATTTTATTGAATATTTTTTAGCCTTTATGGCTTCGACATCCATGCACTTTGTCATAAAACGTTTTTTTAAAAAGGTTTAGAGGCATTTATCTGATCGTAACAGGACAAACCAGAACTGTTGCACAAAAATGTGTTGATGTGTACAAAGGTTTTATGTGTTTGGCTGCATCTATAGTGATGTTCACAAGATATGGATCTTCTTTTGGGAAAAAATTTTATGTGCATCAGTGACCCATGCTCTCTGTGCAAAGAATCTTATTTTCACTTCAAGGGTTCATCCAATAACAGCCATTCTCTGAGATTATTATTAAATTGAAAAATCCAGTTAAAACAGTTCAAATATACTTGCATACTTCTGTATTATTTGGTATAAACTTGTTTCCTGTGCTAAAGTTCATCACAAAAATGATTAAAAGTGCTTCTGCACGTCACTTAGTCAATTAGTGAGGGGTAAAGAAGAGGCGATGCATTCATTTGTTCAATAACCGGCCGCTGGCGTGCAAAGTTTGTGAGTGCAACAGCCTGAACAATAGCGATACATGCGGTCACCAAAATCTTGCCTTCAACAGAGATTGTTGCAATTTCAAGGTTCTTCAAAGAATAAACACATTGTCCAGAAACTTTACTCTACTCATAAAACTTCTTTGTATACAACACTGTTTAACAAGCAAATCAGCCCCCTACCGTCTCAAATGACCATATGTGTTTTTGATAGAATACAAAAAGAAAAAAATACTCCTACTAGCAGGTGAATTTGTACCCACTGTGGATAAAATGGGTTACACACAAGACTCTTTGTGTTTTTGAATATTCTCATGAAAAACGACTTGATATTAAAAGGACAAATACAGGAAAAAATATATATATTCAGATATCTTAATTTAAATTTACTTTTGAGACCAGGGATCACTCAGTCAGCAGTTTTTGATTCTGGAATCTAATGGTGTTACCCATATTTGTTTACTGACATTTTCTCTTTGTTATTTTAATTACATAAATACATTCATCATGTCTTTTAAGATCAATAAGGGGACAAGGGTATTTGGTCACCACTTCAAATGATTAACTTTTTCCATAACCATAGAGTATAAAATCAACGACCTTGTTATCCAGACTGCTTCTAGAAATATTTTTAGGAAAAAAATCAGCCACTTTTAGGAGCTTATTGATCCCCAGCGATGTGCCATGAAAGGATGCTACTTGTGCAGTAAGTGCAGTTGTAAAAATGTCCTCACCACTTAAGGGCCCTGCTTAGCCAGACTGAAGTCAAAGTGTCAGCACACCGTCACATTTCGGGACATTTATTTTCACATACAACCTTCTTGGTCCACAAGACACCAAGCCAAGCTCCTGTGAAACCCCTCCCGCTGCGGTATATGGCATGGTGTTTTGTCATGTGTGGTTTACAACACTATAGTGACCACAGCCATCTTAGCAGAGAAGAACGGCTAGTACGAGTCCACAAGTTCAAAGGAGGAGGAAATAATGATTAACAAGCTGCAACATCTCATTATATTTTCCATGTAATCAGAAAAAAAAAGACAGAGCGGTAGGCGTCACAGGGAAGCTTGTCTACTGAATTGGACCAGTAACTGAGCTGGGAGAGTTTAGTGTTTTAGTGAAACAGAATGTAACTCTTCAAAGTCTCCTCAAAACTATTCATCCTGCCTTCTGGCTGAAAAAATCGTCGACTGGAAGTTGAGTATAAGGGTCTGTTTCCTGCTTAAAAACAAACACACCCCTGGAGTACTGACACAATAGTTTTGCATAAAGAGGGGGCAAAAAGTTAGCCAGCAGGGTTGTCCAAAGAAGGAGTGGATGACATGAACAAAATGATGCAATTTTTGTCAAGCAACAATGGGAACTGATTGCAGCAGTTCCAATCAACCATACTCCTCAGTCTAGTAACACTTGCTTAACTACAAAATCTTAAACAATATGAAATCTAATGATGGTTTCAGCAGATGTGTCGGTACCTAGTGAGCAAACGCTGCCAACTTTCTGCATAGGGAAGTCATGTGGCCTTCTGTTTAGTTTAAGAGCAGTGTATAGAGTTTTATGTAATGGGTTGCCATGCCCAGGCATCTGCAGTCAACTCCCTTTGCATCACCAGATGCAAAGCGATGGATGCAGTGGCGTAAAACAAAGCATCACTGGACTGTAGAGCACTGGAGTGACTGACAAATCATCCCTTTCTGTTTGGAAGTCCAGTGGATGACTCTTGGTTTGCCATTTGTCAGGAGAACAACAGCTGCCTTCAATGTTCAGCAATGGTTTAACATTTTGGAAAATTTCAGGCTACCAACATTGTGAAGACGGTTTGAGAAAGGTTCCTTCCTGTTCCATCATAACTCCTTAAATTCACAAAACAACATCCATAAACACATGGACAAATGAGATTGATAGAAAAGAATTTTACAAACCTCTGCTGACCTTAACTTGATAAAAATGCACTCTGAATCAGTTAGAACACCGGCTGCGAACCACGCCTGTTCCTCTAACAGTAGTGTCTAACCTAAGAAATGAACTTCTAGAGGAATCAACAAACTTTAACATTTACGTAAACAAACACTTAAACCTTGTGACTCTCAGGAGAGTTAAAGTTGTTGTTGCCACAAAGGGTGAGTCAAGATGCTGTTGAATCCCGTGGATTAAAAATGGCAAGTCATAAAGGTAAAAAATGTGTGAAGGCAGATCAGTTTTTGAACACACAGATGGAAACCAGGCAGATGGTATGATTCAGATTTGCACTGCAGATTTCTGTATCTAAAATAAAACTGCAAATGCAGCATTTGAGTGATTCATCCCCCTTCTTCCGTACAAGAAGTAAAGGAGAAAAAAAAAGGTCTAGATTTGGGACTGGCGAGAAGGTTTGTGTTTTGAGTGTGAGTGATGACATCTGTGTCTTCTGTCTGTGTGGTTCTGCTTGGCTGGAGGTGGCCTCATCCTTGACAGACCGGGAGTCTCTGAGGTCTCTGAAATATGCAGAAACCCAGAGTTTTGCATCCGAACTTGACTGAACAAAACGGTACTGCCATTGTTATTTGGCTGTAGAGTTGAAAGTTTTGCAGCAGGTGTTAGATCAGCCTTCATTTCATTCAGCACAACCATACCTTCAAAGACTTTCAAGAGACCTTGAAGGTCACAATTCAAAGTCTCTTGTGCCCTTAAATTGCAGGTCTTCAAGTCCATCTAAAAAGCTCCCCAGGTCATCTCCTTTCATAGTATTTTAAAGGATTAATTGGTAAAAAAAAAAAAAAAGAGCATTCGTAAACTCATTGTTAAAGCTTCTGAAGGTCAATCAAACCAAAAAACCATTTGGTCTAAAGAAGTGGTTCTCAATTCCAGGCCTCACTCCACTACATGTTTTAGGACTTTCCCTCCTGGCACACAGCTGACTTGAATAGATAGGTGATTAACAGCAGTTCAGGGAACCAGAATAAAAGTAACACAGTGCAAAAACTTACTTTTTGCTTACTTTGAAGATCATAATGAGAAGTCACACTTTTGTTTTTATCCTCCATTGTGGTGTCAAGTGAACAAAATGTCCAGTCCCATCAGTAGTCTGGTAGGGTTCAGTGCTAGCATGTAAAACAGGTTGCACTCTGTAAGTAATAGGCACACTGTGCCCTTTAACTCTATCAATACTTGGTCATGAGCACACGTAGAGAAAAACACATCTTTCATCCATACCTTGTGAAAGGTCTTCGTTTTGGTGATACGATCCAATTTTGTGTTGAAAGGTAACATTGACAGGTAGACAGCTCCAACATCCTTCTGAGTGTGACAGTCATTTCAGAAACACACCAGCCAGCATCTTCTTGGCCCCTGAGTGAACTCTGCTAACTCAGAGGGAAAAAAAAAACATACAGGCTCAGCTGCGATTGGAGGACTCCACAACAAACAGAAGTTGCCATGAACGCTATGATTCCCAAACCTGCCCATTCAGAGGAACGGCATGACCGATTGTATTTTTGGGTTTTTTTGACATCCACTATGTAGCTCATCAGAATTTTTCCAAAAGGAAAGCTTAGATGAAAATGTATCCCTCCTTTTTTAACAAAAGTTTTCTTCATTTTTAAAACTTAGAAAAAACACAGCATTGATTGTGCTTTTTTCAAAAGGTGAGGTAACATTTTTGGCTCTATGTAGATCTGTGGTTTAGGCCCTCATAGGCATCCTAGACGGCCCAGAGAGTTCACCACTGATCTAACACCACTTTTGAGTTTGCCAACAGAAATCTGTGTATAAGTTTGTAAGACACCAATAACTTGTAATAATGACTTTTACCAACTTTTCCTAGATTTTGTCTCTACATCTATGGTAAGACAGTGACGGGCTGGTTTGGGGAATTGTAATCCCTTCAGGTCCTCAGCTCACTGATATTCAAATCAACTCCACACTTGGGAATTCTGTCTGCCTCTCTCTTCTTCTTCTTTTTTTGTCTCCATCTCTAAATCCCCGTGTCTCTGTTTTACCCTCTTGCTTTTTGAAGTGCAACTTGTATTTGTCCCAGTGGGTAACTGGTCAAGCAGCGGCTATTAAAAGCAGCCGTGCATGAAACTAGTAAAAACTCTGGCGGCTCGGTGATGGGTGCACTCGGCAGCTGTGAGCAATTCCTCCCATTGAGCTTAATTCCCTGTGCGCTCCCCAAAGATTTACAGCGACTTTACACGAGGTGGAAGAGAGAAATTAGACGCAGACAAGTAATGCTATTCAGAACTACAATAATTTGTTCTATGACACAGGGCGCAAAAATAGCTTGCGTCACTGTACTTTGCTTATTGTGCCAATTGCTCTACTAGTTTGATGATCTAATTTATCCCCATTTTAGCCAAGACTTGGCAGAATTCTCTAAAATAACCAGCCCCCATGGAAGCAGGTTGGAAATGCTTTGATATAAATGTACACATTTTACATGTCTAACCAAAACTTTCCTTTTAAAACCCAAAAGCGTAGGTTTCATCAGTACCCGAACATCACAAAAAACCAAAACAAAAAAAGCAATAACAACCCCCCCAGTCTCAGTTTTTAAGCTGGCCAAAAATGGTTTGCGGCGATTTATTCCAAACTGCGAATCTTTTTTTTTTGCTCGCTCTTTCTGAGTCACATGTTCTCCACCTCTCCACATGCTTATCGCTTCCATCTCTCCCCCTCCTCACCACCTCCCAAGTCCAGTGAGGGTCCAAAATCTCCTCCACTGGAGGTGAATTCCTGCTATCTCTCCATCGGCGTAAATCCCTCTGATGGTTTTGTGCTGGCTGACAGCAGCACTGCTAATCTGCTTCCAGCTCAGTTCGTCCGGCTGGCTCTGCACCTCTGCTCCATCTGATCAGAAGGAAGTGATGTCTCCACAGCTGGCTGGTGAGAGACAAGCTTCAGGCTGTTACAGAGGCCAGACTCTGGAAGAATTTGAGGTTTTTTTTTTTGGTCAGATTTTGCATTTGGTGTGAAAGCTCTGTCTTTAACTTGCCTCTTATTTTTTGTCAGATTTAGGCCAATTTTTAAACATCCTTTCAATTTGAATATTTTTAACCAACTTTAGACATTGTGGATTAAAATGTTATCTCTGAAATATTTTGTTCTGATGTCAATATCACAATAAGGTTATGACCAAACATCTCTACATTAGTCTTCTCTGCTTTGGGGGACATTGTTCCAAACGTCTTGTGACTCCAATCAGATTAAATTTTTCAGATAGTTTGGAAATAGCGAGGCAACCCTTCCCAGATTGATGGGCAGCAACAGTTGCTTTTCTGAGGTTGAGGTTGATGTCTTCTCTTTTGGGCTCACACTAAAACAGATGCCAAACTTGTAAAATTCACATTTTCCTTGAGATGTTCACATTGATGGTTATTAGTTAATTTATTCCATCATTAACAAATGGCTGCCACTCATCTGACACTTCCATCCTGAAAAAAAGTGGCAACATTGTACTTGCCTCTTTCCTCACACACTTTTTTATTTTAATTCAGTTCTTGATTATTAAAAAAAACAACCAACATTTGTCGGTTTGTGTTTTTGAACAAACCGACAAACAGGATGTCTGTGCAGGTCTGAATTTCTTGACATCTTTTCATACCAACTGTACCAAGATCTTCTATTGTCAAAGGAGAAAAGACAGTTCCTGAGGCCTTTGTCTGCACTTATATAGACAGGTTTTTTTGTTGTTGTTTTTTTGGTGAAACGAGGACCCAGATACAAGCTGTAGGGAAAGAGATTGATGACTAAATAAAATCTTGATCCCAAATCCAACACTTAAACCACACAGCAACCAGCAGCCTGTCGTGGTGGTCACAAATATCTATAACGACTACACGTACATCAAATATAAATGGCAACAGAAAGACAAAATGGAGGATCTGTCAAAGAACTAAAGACCTCCCTTAAAGTACACACAGGGAGCCAGGTGGGAATAAGTTACTACGTGGTTGGAGGCGTAAAAAGATACTTTGTCCCAGCTTAGCCATCAATGCAGAATTTAGTTATTTTTTTCAAGGGCTGTTGCATTCTAGCATTTGAAAAATCGATTTAACACAATATTTTATATTACATTTCTCAACACTATAGCTTCTAACAACAACTGTTTGAAATCTCTAATTCCACAGATTTCACAGAGAAGATCTGATAAATGCTGTAAAAGTTTTGAGCTGAGTGGATCTGAAATGGGGGCTCAGCACTTCCATAAATGTTTTGAGAAGTCAACTTAAATCTTTTCCTCTCTGGCAGGTGGACCAGGCAGCTTTGTTTTTAAACTATGCTACAGTTTTTGATGGTTTTCCCTCTTAGTGCTGGTACTTGTATTGTTTTCTACACAGAGATGATTTTGAACTACAATCATTCTTTTTTTAAAATAGGGTCAAATATATATTTAACCTGAATCGTTATGGTCAAGCACACACACAGACACACGCACACACACACCCACACGCACCAAATCACTATAGGATTGCTGTTTGCCAAGCGCTAAACATTTTATCCCTGTGATGAGGCTTTTTAATGGATTTTTGTTTTGCACCTGAATATCTTGCATCCCTGCTGTGTTGCATTTTCTTTATCTCTTCTTTTTTATGTGTGTGTTTTTTTTTTTTTAAGCCTTATCCAACACACACATGCGCAGCGGCATGCTGAGTGTCTCAGTCATTAGTGATGAGGACTCTAATCATTTCCTTTGTTTACCCATCAGCCAGATGGCTGCGGCTCCACTGTCTTAAATTCACACAATGGCAATGCCTCTCTCTCTCTCATGTCATATTTGTGAAAAAAAAAATTAAGCTTTTGGCTTTCCTTTTTTCCTCCCTGTTACTGATTAGTACTAAATGAAAAATAAAAACTACTGCTTTTGTTTGAATAAGGTCAAAACATCAGAATTTGAAGTCTTTTTTTTTCCCCTGCTGATCTCATTGGACTCTACGCTGCGCAGGTTGCGAACTCAATGAGAGTCGTCGCAGCAGACGATTACTTCTCTTTCTGCACATGTGACCCAACCACCGCAGTCTACGTTTCCAGTTTTGAACTTTTCATGATGGCATTCCCGGCTAATGTTCCTGGTAATTCGGTGCTGCAGCAGCGAGGCCTTGAAGAATCACCAGGAAGACAACTCATTTGAAAAACATCAGGTTTCATCAATAACGGTTTGAGCATTCACTGGGTCCTATTCAACTACAGTGGACATCAATAGATGTCTCCATGGAGACGTTTTTCTGCGATGAATCAATGACATGTCCAGAGTGTGCTCCACCTCACCTCGTTCATTAGGTGATGGTGATAGACCACTGAGACGAATGGAGACATGTAGAGGCAATGAAGACTTGTGGCCCTGTGGGGTGATTATTAATTAGCTGCTGAAACAGGACTGTCAGCATAATATGGTAATGGTGAGGTACAAGCATGCCTTTAACCATTAAAGGCCATGCTTGCCTTGGTTAAAGGCAAGCATGGCTTTTAATGGTTTAGGACATCGTCCACACAGAGGCTAGATTAGCTTTATCTGCAAAGGTTTTTTGTTGTTGTTTAGGTTGTGCGTCCGTCATTTTGGGAGACCAGAAACAAACTTTTTTGAAAATGGGTCCCAGAGTGAAAAAGTAAAAAAATAAAAATAAATAAATATATTTTGTGTTTTAGTGTGTACATTCACACCAATTCTTTCTTTTGAAATGATGACTTTGTAGCTCTATCTCTCTCGCGCCTCCCTTTCACAAATAACAAACTTCACACTGTTCTGTGTTTTTCGCGTCATTCTCTGCCTGTTTCACAGCAACACCAATTGGAGCGGCACATCTATTACAGCTTTTTCTGTGGTGCTGCATCATAGTCGTGTGGTCAGACATTTGTTTCGTAATTATTTACGGACATTTACAGTGTTCATCTCTGTGTGGATCTCCAATGCAGTCCTGACAACCCCCACATGATGTATACACAGCAACCATGGTAACACTGGCAAACTTTCTGTAAAGATGCTTTGCTTTCCCTAAAAAAACAACTAAAAGTCCCGCTACACATGTAGGAACTAGCCTTGTTTGAATATTTGGCTAAAGACCTCAAACATTTACTATTGTAAAGATCTTAAATAAATTATTGATAATAATATAGTGAGGTCTTCAGACAGTTTGAAGGGGCGTATTAGGGCTTTGCTGATATTAAATGCTCTGAAATTTACAAGAATTAGTTCACTTAAAACAGAAACATATCCATTTTTGGATCACATTATTCTGGAATTTGTGCAAACAATTCCAGCAGAAGTCCGTTTCACTATACCGAAATCTTATTTGGCTTTTGATCTGGACTTAATTTCTCCAATTTGTGTTAAAAAAGCAAGAGTCTGTAAAGTTTGTCTGGGTGCACAGTTGGATGTGCATACTAGAACAATTAGGCTACCTGAGTGGAATGAAAATGGATCGGATCATTTTCTCAGGATTATTATACTAATCTTTTCTGGCTATGGTTTAATTAGTTTTTATTATACACTCTACATGGCGTGCTAAAAAGCTTAACAAGTGTGAATTTAAGATTTAAGTAGATTAGACTAACTTTCTGGAACATAAGGAATGACTGGTCTCACTATCTTGACTGTGTGGAAGCTGGTACTGTCACTGTTTTTAAATGTTTAAGTTAAACGACAATAACAACGACTTCATAGGGAATAAGTTTATGCAAATTATAAGACTGAGATAACTTTGGGTAATCAATTTACTAAGTTGATTATGTTGAGGATGAATTTATTGAAATGCTTTTATTTTGAAACAGGAAATGGAAGTGTGACATGTTTTGTTTTGAGCTTTATTTTGTCTCTGCGGTTAATTTCCTTTTTTCCCCCTTCCGTTATTGTTCTTCTGATTAGTACTTACAGTGTTTGGTTCAACTTTAACTCTTTGTTTTATTTATTAAGTGATCAGAAAAGAAGACCAGCATCGCAGATAAAGTTAGCCTTCCTGACATTCTCCACGTGTTCTCCATATGTTAAATCTCTATTTGTTATCCTAGCACTTATTTTCATACGTTTTCCGCATCCTCCTCCTCTTCTTTCTATTTCAAGTTGGATTGTTTTAAAACAGAGGCATTTCATTAGCAAATATATATTTCATGTCACTTTCACTTTTCATACATCTATCCCTCTATTCCTGCTGATCCTGTGGATGTACTGAACATGAAGTACATCCACATTGAACATTGACATATCTGATCTATAGCTTCGAGGAACTGATTTAGTTCTGTGTTTTCATTTCAGTTAAAACTTTTTTTCCTGAAGGAATTCTGACAATTAATGGCTGGGTTTGTTGAACATTTGTGTCATAATAAACTTTAGCAATACATCTTTATCCTCCCTCTGTTTATTTAGAGGATAGGCCTCTCCTTCCCCTCAACGGGTCCCCTGCAGGGACATCTTCCCTGCTGTTCAGTTCTGAGAAACAAGGACACAGATGAAGGCAGACGTCCGAACTGTGTCCTTGTGTTCTGAAGACTCAGATTGCAAAGACGACGATGAGCAATGGCCGATACCGTAACAACTGACAACATTTTGAACCCTAACTTTGGTGTCAAGCAGAAAACACAGAAGGTCGTTGATCTCTTTAAATAAGCTCTCCTCTGTTGTCCGATGAAGAGCGGAGCACTCACCGATGAGTTGAACGAACACGCCCTGGTTTGTCCATGAGTTCTCTCTCCTGAAAGGCGTCGCCTGTGAAGTTGCCTGTTGAGCTCTGCCCCTGTTCACTTTGTCTCTGCTTCCTTTTCCCTTTCCAGCAATACTTCAAAGCTCCTGGACCCATTTTGCAACACGCTCCTCCGCTTCCAATTTCCAAAGTGTCCACTCACACTTCATTGGTTATAGTCTCTCGTACATCCGCTGCCGTGTGCAGAAACATGTAAAATGCACATTTGAGCCGCAGCTGTAATATCCTCTCATATTTACTGCCATTAAGCAAATTAGGCTCGTATTTTCTCACCTTGAGCGTCCTCGCGGTGAAACCGGCGTGCGTCTCTGCAATTGGGTAATATGCGTTACATGCTCGACATGTGAGCGGCTGATTTGTCGTCGGTAGGATGAGGTGATTTTTGCCTCAAGTCATTCTGTAATTTTTTTTTTACCTGAACTCATCTGGAAGTCGGCGGAAACTAGAAATGTTGCTGTTCTAATCACAACACTTAATTTGGAATCTGGGGTTATCCTGGCAGAGATGGCTCTTAAATTTTGGCTTTCAGTAAGTCATTTTCAATCTACCCAACAATTCGCTTTTTATCCGTGAAAAATAAAGAAAGCCACTCCTGTTGTTTCTGTGAAGGGACGGTTTGGGGATCAGGTTGATTTAGACTTTTAAAAACACCTGCCTGTTCATTTGTGAGTCCCGCACCTCTGAAGATAATGAGCTGAGGAGCAGAAAAGCTGACAAGGTCACCTGCAGCATGCACTCACTTCATTGATTTGCACATATGCGGTCTGTCCTCACAGTCACTGCTGGAAAAAGTTGATTTTTGACCTCCTGTTTTCTAAATCTGGTTAAATTTCAAACTACATTTTTGATTTTGTTTAATTTCTACATTATTTTCTGAAGTTTGCAGTACAGTACTTTTTATTTATTCGTTTATTTATTTTGAGAGAAAAGTTGCTCGAAACCAGCCTGAAATTAAATTTAAACTTGATCGATTTTAGTTGTGCACCTGTTTCAGACCTTTTCTAGATCTGTTAGATTAGACATGATTATGTCTCTTCATAGAAATATTTGAGCCAACCACTGCCATTAGAAATAATAAATGGATTGTTTCACATTTGCTTTTTGTTAGTTTTGTTTTTATTTTTGTCACCTTGCCATAAATACATATTTTCTTTCCCATTTAATTAGTTTTACTAAATCAGCCTACAGGTTTGTCACAATACAATAAAGGTGATGTTGTCCACCTGGCATAAAGTACCTCAGCTAAAAAAATAAATAAAAACAGTGGATTAAAAATTTAGAAACAATTTAAATAATTATTATGTAACCCCCATATATGTGTGTAATATTATTGTTAGTAGTATTTTATATTTTGTTTCTACTGGATTTTGTCTTGTAATTTAATGCACCAGCAAATCGGTTTGGGTTTTCTTTTGCTACCAGAAACCGCCAGTAGGTGGCTTGTGAGTTTACACTCTGGTTTAGACAGCAGAGAAAAATAGGAGTAGAAGAAGGAACCGTAGCTGGCTGCGGCATGTTGTGCTGAGCTGTTGCACGCTGAGAGAAAAGAAAGCAGTTATATGATCAATTCTGATGAATTCCGGTAACGGTTGACAGAAGGGAAGATAAGTGACCTGATCCTTGCAGCTAAATCCGTTTCTGCTGTGATTTTCTCCGATGAGTGTTGTGATGTATTTTTGCAACCTGAAATGAAGCTAATGCTAAATGGCGTCACAGGCATTACTGCTCGTATGTTCCGACAAGAAAAAAAACAACATAAAACCAATCGGAGAAATGTGTAACATTGGAATATTAGAATGATTTTCACTGTATTGTATTTTTGTTATGTACAAATTTAAAATGGTTTGCATACAGTGGTATCTTTTTTGCAAGCTTGCCATTAGTCAAATATTATTTTTTGTGATAAATGGGATTTATTGCTCCTGCATACTTTTGGACTTTAATAGTTAATTAAGTTCTATATATATGCAGGTTGGGTTTTTTTTAGAACCACATTCAACTTGGAACATTGTCCATTGCTGCACACCAACGCAGGCCTGGATTGGATGTGCTGGAGCTCCAGGTTTCAACCCAAGACCTGGGACTGCTGGATCCGCTGTCTGCTTTGCACTGGATTAAGATAAGATTTTGGATCCAAAGAAACACATGGCCATTGGATTTGACAAAGACTTTTGACTGACTGACTTAAATTTCAAATACTGGACTAAAGAAAGGAATCTGGACTAAAAGAAAGCACACTACCTAATATTATAAGGGTGTACACTTTCTGTTGGAAAAAAAAATGTTGCAATAATCTGTTTAATTTTGTATTAAACAGTCTGTTCATTTTTCATGACAATAGGGTTGTTTGTGCTTATTATCCTCCTTTTTGAACTTAGCAAGAAGACTAATTGTAACTACAACACTTGAAATCTAAATTTCTCAAATTATCTTCGTAAGTTACACAAATTGGTTACAATTATAACAAATATTTTGAATTGTTTGTAATATTCCCTCATATTTACTGGCATTAAGCAGTTATGACATCAGACATTATTTTGCCTAAATCCCAACTCCGAATAAAAAATATAGTTTAGAAGTGTTAAACGGTTCAATGGAAATTCATAACCCATACTGCCATTATATTTAAAAATCTGTGTAGGGAGATGCTGCAGTCAGCTTAGTAGCCACTGCTCCTGCATTGAAGCAAAAATGGCAGCCATGTGCTCTGATGGCAAAATACCCAAATTGCTCATTCACATCATAAAAACTTCGAATTACACTGAGTGGATTTTGTAATTTAATATGGTGACTTTTCAGATCATTTTGCCAACATTTTATATTCAAAGTAGCCACAGAGCACAATGTGGTTTATTCATATTAGCCTTTGCAACACCATAAACAAAAAAAATATATAACTACAAATTGATAACATAGGTTGATTTTGAAATGACTTCCCCAAAAAGTTATCCCTGTTGAAAATTTGAGCTAGAAAACTAACCTCAATTCACTGAGTTTACTCACTACATTTCTTGCAAATGACCTGCTTTAACCTAGATTCTAAACCATTAAATACTTCTTAGCATTTTAACCAAGGTGTGCTTTGTGTTGTAGCAGAACACCTTAAATATTTGAAATTATTCCGTTGTAGACATGTTTTGTCTCTCTACAGTGGCTACTAGCATAATACTGATGTGGAACTGGATAAAGCTGAGATGCCTGAGGGAAAAATCTTGTTTTCCTTCAAGCTGAGTCTTTTCAGAACTTTCACTGTTCTCTTTGTTTTATGTTAACTTCAGATGAACTCCCTGCCTAAACACGTACTTTCCTGTCGGCTCTGTTACGCTGATGTGAGTTTTCCTTTAAGATTTGTCAGACTCCCAGTAGATAGACTGACTGCTTGCTCCCCCCACCACCCAAGCCGCCTCCACGTAGCTTCACCTCACACAAACCTAACTGGTTTTGGTATGCACAAAAGGAAAAAACAAAAATCAAAGCACACAAACATGATGTGGATTTAGGTCTCTGCAGCAGGCGTGAAAATTGGAGCACGAAGAGTTTCCAAAACAGACACACACATGTGTTCACTTTTTGTTCATCCTGAACAGGTAATGGCACAATTTTTCACATCAGAGATGGCGTCCCTATCTGTACGCGCCACCATTAATCTCCCTAATGGAAAAGTAAGTGATCGGAAATAGAGACTGTAATCATGTTTCCTCTGTGTCCTCTCTCCTCAACGGTCTGAGCCTCTTTGGATGGTCTTACTTGTTATTTTTCTATATCATAGGCATGGGACAGTGTAACAATTTCTATTAAAAAAATGTGTAGAAAATAAAAATGTACACTAAAAATGTGTAAAATTATCAATTAGGATTATTTAAAGAGGCAGACCAATAATTATTCTGAATAGTGTCATTGGTTTTGGTCATGGCTTTAGTGATCATCACTTCATTCGACAACAAAGCCTAAAAAAATCTAGGTTTCTGGGTAAATTTGCACCAATTTTTGTGACGCGTATCTCAAATCTCAATGAAAAGTTCATTAATGTCAGTAATTGATCTCAAGAAATTAATTTCAGCTAGATTTATTGCAAAGTGAAAATGAAACGCGAAGATTCAGTGATGAATCTTCGCGTTTCATTTTTTGACCTGAATTAATTAATTCAATTAACCTTTTAGAGGTACTCTAATATACGAGATGCAGAATTGCAAAGTGCTTTTAGGAATGCAAGTCGAGTTCTGCAAGTTCCTTTATTTTTCTTTGTTCCAGTGGAAAAGTCTGGAGCTTCGGCATCACCCAGTGTTTTATTTGGGTTGTACAAAAACACCTTAAGCCCAACAGAAGTAAGATTGCATTCCAACATCTTTATGTTGCAGTCCCTACAGCCAGAGGGCAGCTTGGTCGAAATGGTTCAAAACGCTGGAAATCATGAAAACACCTCCGCCAAGGTGTGACTATACTGACTCTAACATGTAAAAAAAAAAAAAAAAGGTTTTAGATCCAACATTTTCTGTTTTTTTTTTTTTATTTATCCAATGATTTCCTAAAATTATGCCAGGAGTCAGGATTTCTACTTTGCTGAGCTCTGAGTGCAAAAAAACCCTGATTGTTTTTTCCAGGTTGTGAAACAAGATACTTAGGTTATTAGGTTGCTTTTTTGCTTTTGCTTAAGCAGACTAAATAGCTCAATAACAACGCTTTTATTATGCTCACCCTTTGCTGCAGCTCAAGATCGGAGCCGAACTTGGCTCGCGAGCACAGAAATCGGAGAGCCGTTGAGCTTTTTCCACCCTTGCCTGCCCACGTTATTGCTTTCATCTCACGCACAAGCACACCAGGGAACACCTCCTCTCAGATGGTGTCAAGTTGGACCAAAGTAGCCATTTTGGCTCTGCTCAGGGAATCAATGGCCCATTCTGTTTCTGGCCATATTGTGTCTAAGAGCTAATCAGCCACCCAGGCCTCATTACGGGGGGGATATGAGTGAACACACGCACACCCCAACACAGCCCCACACACGAAAACACTTTCAAAGGAAAACAAGAAGGGCCATGAGACAAAAACACCTGAGGACTGAAGCAAAGAGAAGCATCAGCAGGATTGTAGGAGAAGCAGAACAGCCTAAAATTAAAGCAGCAACACGTGGTGTTGCATACAAATGTGTGCAGAGACTCTGCGGTTGTATTACAGATCTCCTAGCAACTGAGTCCGGTATTTTAACGGGCGTCCGCGAGGGGACTGGCAATGTTCATAACAGAGGTATATCTGCTTTCTGTAAGCTTACATTCTCAGATGTGGATTTCGTTGGGAGGCGCCGAGCAGAACGGCATCTAGGCTGAGAGGCAAAGCTCCACATTTAATGTGATGCAGCGTGAGCTTATCTCCAGGTAGTCCCCGTTCCATCCCAGATGTCTTTGTCTCCCCACTGATTGATGGAGGCTTAGCGTAAAGGAGCACAATGCATGCAAATGGCTTCTTTAATTCAACAGGTTCGGGTCTGTATTCGCATCACGTGGCATTGAAGAGGGACAAGCGGCCAGCGTTGCGGCCATTGACTAAATTTCTGCCCGAGGCAATTGTTTTCCGAGGCACAAGCCCATCCGTTCTCAATCCAAACTTATTTTGGGCCATCTTTTTCTTAAACTGGGATTTCAGTTTTCTAGCGTCACGTCGGTTCATGTCGACGTTAAATTTGCTTCATAAGAGTAATATGTTTTCCATCAGGTTAAAATACATGACAAATTTGAGTCTGCGTCTCTGGGTCTTGAACTTCTAAACTCATTTCCTTCCATTTGGATATCAGAACTCGAACAAAATTAAACGTAGTTTTAAACCGCATTTCCATTAATGCTCAAAGTTTATTGCATAATTTTAACAATGTATTTAAAAAAAACAAAAAAAACAATTGACATGAAGGTTGAACCGCGAGCGCGGTGTAGCGTGTGTATCGAACGTTGTTCACGTGAGGCCTTGCGAGGAAATGGCTCTTCAAAGTGAATGTACAAGGTTCGCTGATGGAAATCACATGCAGTGCCCTTCTGCAACCCCACTCATCTTTAGAAATCCATCAAAGCATTTTACGAGGCCATCAGATGTTCACTTTGTTTGTCCTTCAGTTTCAAACGTGAGAATTTGAAATACTTTTATATGTTTTATTTTAGTGCCGCTTCAATTGTCATGTATCTCTAAAATACAATTTTATTAAGGTTTTTGACAATTTGTATGTCTTATTCTGTGTCTTATAAATCCCACATTATGTCCATCTTTCTGACCAACCGACCCACCAACGAGTCAAGAAGAGAACCTGACACCTAGCAACACCCTGCAGCTTCTCCCAGAGTGCCCCAGGGCATCCAGAAGCCAGAAGGAATATTCAGACTCTGCACTGAGTTCTTGGTCTGCTTTCCCATCGGGACAAATGCCCAGAAAACATTTAAAGGCCACGACCAAATAACCTCGCTTGACTATTTTATTGATAAAACTGCAGACAGTCTTCTACTAATACAGTGGTTCCCAAAGATTTTCTTCTGGGCCCCCCGAGTGGTTTCCAAAGATTTTCTGGGCCCCCCTATGGATTACAATAAAATCCCCCAAAAAGAAAAAAAAAATCAACTGGGCACAGACATCATTCAACCAGACATAAACCTATACACATATTTTGTTTTCAAACTCCACTGAAGTTTATTTGACACTTCAGGTTGCAACAAAACACACTACAAACTATCTTTACAGTGAAACACTTTTGTGTAATGGGGGAGGGGGGCTTAAATGACAAACTGCATTGTTACCTCATATTAGCACAGTGCTTCCCAAAGTGCGGGGCGTGCCCCCCGGAGGGGGAAAACAGAAGTTAACATCCACAGTCTTCATTACCTCCACTCTAGTGGGTACAACCAATCACAGCCAAGGAACATAAATGATGCTACACAATAGGCTGATCTATAAACATCAAATAGCACTGCACCTTTGTACGTTAACTTCTCAAGCTGCATTTTCTTTCAACTGTTTTAGATTTGTTTTAGAAACAAAACCCCACGAATAGCCACATTTTCCACAAATAATTTGGAAAATGAATGCAAATAGGTGAGTGTCCACTGTACATGACTTGTTTGTATTAGTTTGTGATATTAATGAGTAAATTCAGCTTGTCAACCAGATTAACTGTTCAACTGAGTGATGCTTCCTGTAGTTTTCTATCTCTTATCGAAATTGTTCCTTTTTTTTTATTTGTATCTTCTAAAGTTCAAAAATTACATTTTTATAGCTTTATGTGTGTAAAACCAATCCTTTTGCTTCTTCTTGAGCTTTTCTGTTTTTTTGCTAGTATACACTTTACATGTTATAAAAAACTGAGGTTGAAAGTATTTTTAGCTTGTGTGTGTTTCCACCATGAAGGCAAGCAAGACGTGGGTGAGCCCCATGTTGTTGCTTAGGATTTTATCTTGGAGGTTTTAGGGAGATCAAAAGATCAACTGCCTTGATGCTGAATCATGCCGTCTGTGTCAGACTGAGATGTTTTGTAATGACACTCACCTTAAACCACCTTTTCTGTCTCTCACAACACTTCCACTACGCTCCAATGAATAAATTGAGCTTGATGGATGTCTCCGTGACTCTGAGGCCATGATTGAACCAGAAGGAGTCAGCTTGAGCTTGTTGAATGTTTTGAATGCGAGAGGACCCACTCTGGACTTCATTTGTCCATTTTAATGCCACATCACTTGACCTATCTTAGTTCTCTTTCTGGTTTTCTTGTTGGGAGTTGTCTTTAGTGATATACACATAGATCAGACATTTTCTTGTTGCTCAGTAAATTTACTTTTTACCTTGTGCTTCAAGTCTCTTACACAAGCAGCAGCCCGTATTCCACTTTTAATGGATGATAGAGCTTGGTTTTACTGTTAGCTTGGATAGCTCTTTGTTGAGAGTTTCATTGGCTTTCTAATTTCTGACTCTTCACCACCCAGCAGTCAACTTTGTGCTAATCTCCGAGGCGGTGGTTTTACAGAGCAGATTGTTTTTCCTGGACTGAGCTGCCTCAGGCCCAAGCATCCATCCAAACCTGTAACAGGCTTTTGCTCTCACCTCGCCTGTCCAGCATTCACCCCATCTGTCTGGTCCTTATTCTCATATTTCGCCTGCTTTCTATGTCTTATATATTCAGTTTAACTGAAGGTTCAATTAACATCACTTTGGTGTGCAAAAGGGCAAAAACAGCAGAATGGGATTTGAAGAAAAGGTAATAAAATAGTGTTTTAATGTATACAAATACAAAAGAAAAGCAGCAAAGTAACAGCTTAGTAAAAAAAGTACACAAACTATTGGACCTTTGTGTTTGCAATACTAATTACTAATTAGTTGTTTCTTAGACTGTGCATTATAATAGCCTTTAAAATTACTCTGAATTCAATCTTAAATAAAGGCATTTCTGATTAATGTAGATTTCAATTTCATAGATGTGAATATTTATCTTCAGATAGTCAGGTTTTTGACCCAAGTGTCAAATTTAACTTCTAAGGTAAAGAACGGACAGGCTTTTACTATGTGGCATAAGAACCAGGTCAGGTCATACTAACCAAGAAAATTCAGTACAGTTTGGTAGAGCCATACCTCAGGAACTGAGGGACAGTAACGAACACAGAAATAAACACAAGGGGACACAAAAGCATCTAAACAAATCAAAAGTTTGAGACGACCAGACTTGTTGGGCTGTTAAAAAAGAACTCTTGTCAAACCGACCTCCAAAATATAAAACCATGTTCATACACCACAGAAAGTCCAAAGTATTTTACAAATATACTTTTGTGTTCATTCCATCAGAATAAATGGATGCTGGGAAAACTATTTGTCAGTGGTTAGTGTCTTTCAACCCAAAACTTGCCATTGCCACAGATACAAGTGTCTTATATATCAATGCTCCAACACCTCAGCCTTTCTTCCACTATTTCCATGTGTAAACTTTTCTGGCTTAGGATATTCTGAGCCTTCAACTTAATTGGTTTCAGGAATCAGTTCATGTTATATCAAACTTACCAAATATTTCATAAACACAGACTTCATTATTTACCACTTTTATCGCGACTCACAATTTATTGCATGATGTCCCAAGCTGCCCTCTGGCTTTTTCAACTCTATTATCATGCAACGAGACACTTTTACCTGCTCTTTAAAATGGGACACTTCAGTCCCTCTTCAATCTCTTTCTCCATCCAATGTCTCCGTCTCGCTCCATTCCTCTTTGGGGGGCACTTATAATAGGCTGAGTGACAGTGGTGGACAATAAAGCAGCAGAATAGATAAGGGAAGAGTCACGACAGGGAGATCTAAAGCCCAGCTCGTCCTGTCAGCCGGAGACGTAAGACACAGCAAGGGCTGCTCAGTCGGACTGAAAAGTAAGGCCATCTCAGCTATAAATGTAGATAAATTATAATATGCTGAGCAAAGTTGTAATTATCCTCCATATGTCTGTTCATATTGTTGAAACAGAGAACACTCAGGGCTTTTAAAGTCCTTGGTTGTAAGTAGACGGCATAAGAGTCAAGAAATGGGGAAACAGCCCTCTGAGCGCACAGAGGGCTGTTCTCCTAATGACACATCAGGAGACAAAAGTAAAATGTCAAGAGGGACTAAAGTCAAACACCTGCAGGTGACAGCACTGCGATTCTGTTAGGCATCACGCATTGTTTTTCACATACGATTCAGAAACCTTTGATAAACATTTGATTCATAGGACGTAAGAGTACACATTTTTGGAAAACTGAAAACAAAATAGCTAGGAGTGTTTAACCTTTTTTTTTTTTTTTTTTTTTTAAAAAAGCAGTTTTAATGCCTATCAAGTCCAGCCCTACTTCTTCCACTGACCAATCATCATCGATGTGATTATTTAATTAATAAAGAGGGTTTTGGCAGTTTTCTGATCTAGTGGATACAGTTAGACTTTCTATGTTTATATTTCAGAATCTCCTCTGGATTTATTTGCCATAGTGCTGTACACAGACAACCATAAAAAAGCAATACAAGCAAAGCAAATTAATATTACGGTCAAGATACAGTAAGCCCTAATCATTCAATTGATCCTTAAGACCTAAGTAAATTGGCAGGTTTCAGTCTTTGCAAACTGATTCCATATAAATAAGCTCTTGTTCATAGTAGAGCACCATGTTTACCAAAGCCTCTCGGCTCTCACTTTATCTTTGTGCGAAGCGTTGCTTTTAGCACAGCTTTCACTGACATCAACATCCAGACAGAGCCTCACAGCGACAGTCCCCCTCCATCCACCTCTCTGAAAAAAACTGAGTAGCACAGAACATGGAGAGGAAGCTTCTCAACTATGACATAATCAAGTTCAGAGCAAGTCTCAGTGGCCTGAAACGGGGGGCTTCGTGTTGCAGCGAGAAGCAGAGCTCCCTTACAATAGGTCAGGTCAGTGGCTGTTTGCTCTCTGGAGTTGCTTTTGTGTGATACATTGTTGCTCATATTTGATAAAAGCGAAGTGGAAAGTGGCCTCAGTTTGAGATGGGGTGGCTTTGTTTTAAAGAGGGAAAGCTAACAGGGCAAACAAGGTCAAGATTGCCGGTTTGCTGCAGCTGTGTTAAATGCAGAGAAACAACCTAACGTTACAGGAAAACTTTTTATACGTCATTGTTCAAGCTGTAGTTCATCAGAGAGCGAAGGGGAAGTTGTGAACGTCACGTACACAGCTTGATTGACAGCGCTGAGACTCTCCTCCTGGCTTCCTATTGGTTGTTTCTTACCAGGATCAGAAACATCCATTTATCTGTCTCATGTTATACTTTTACAACATAGAGACAGTTTTAAGAAATATTGAAAAAACATTTTTATAACAGTTACCCCCTGCAGATTTATAGTAGAGCAGCGCCATAACCTAGGGCATCAAAATGGCTACTGCCGGCTTTGTCTTTATGTATGTTCTTTGTTTTCTACGAGCTACAAAGAGAGAATGCCCCACAGCTAAACAAAGAACTGAATTGTGTTCCTGTGACACAATCAGAGGAACGTCTAACTTAACTTAGTTTTTATTTCTTCTCTGACCCCACGCATGCCGGATTTCCTGGTCAGCGGCGTCCTCATGGGACTCATCCCTGTCTCCTCCATTAGCATGGTGTTAAAAGCAGTCTGTCTCTGGTGCAACATCCTCGCTTGCTGCCCGCCCAGCAGCCTGTTAAAATGCTTGTTGTCAGGACTATTAAACCCACAGAGGTGGTCATGGTGGAGGCAGTAGAGCAAAATATAAACTGGCTAACTCTCTAACACGCCACCACCTCCACCTAACAAACCCCCAACCCTTCACCAGACCCTTTGCCTCCCCTGAGAACTGCTGATGGAAGCAGAAGAGCGTTTCCCCAAAATATGCTTGGCTTTCCTGCATTTCAACAAAGAGAAGTCATTTTTCAGAATTTCAGCAAACGTGCCGCCCACTCTGAATTTTAAATAGCAACAATTTCCTTTTTTTGGGTCTTAAAAAATGGAAAAGGCTAGGCTGCTAACGCTTAAGATTTTTCTCAATGTCAACAAGTCCCATGAAGAGACTAAAGTGTTTTCTCTGCACTTTCTTACTTCCGTAATATTATGTTGGCAGCCTTTTGCTCCTGAGCATCTAAATCATTTAGAGCAGTGGTCCCCAACCTTTTTATCACCGCGGACAGGTCAGAATCGTCAGATAGTTCACATGGCACAATTTTACATTTTTTGCCCTGGTTTCCCTAACTGGGAGCGAAAACGCAACCTGTTGAATGTTGAATATGGCAGGTAGCCAATCAGAAAATGCGGTGATGTAAGCACGGAGGGGAATCCCAAACAGATAACATGGCGCAACCGAGAGTCCGGTGGACATCGGAGATGATATGTGGAAACTATCATGTGCTTAATAAACATGGATGTTTATTCAGTTAAAAATGTTAACTACAAAAAAATAACTCGCCTCCAAATCATAGTGCAGCAAATAGAGCAGCTGCTCCCGCCGTCTTTTATCAAAAGCCTTTTCTTTTTGTTACGTCTTTTATCGTTTAAAATGAGTCCACAGACTATCACTACTTTTTGATGATTCTAAATTCACATATGGTATGTTGGGGGTTTTACTGGATTTTCTTCTGGAATCGGGATGTTCATGAGTTGAATTGGTTCGTGTGTACATGGTGTGTTGCTCCTGCCGTGTGGCTGGACTACGAACCGATCGAACCTGTTGGACTTTTATCGGCTCTGTGGTCACAGAAGTTTGGAAAATCGTCCGACAAATCCTTAAATCGTGCCGTGTGAACCAGACCTAAAACTCACAAGCTCTACTCCTCTCCTCTCGTCTCCACCGCTGCCTTAACGCTCTCTAACTCTGGTCGCTATGGTAACGTTTACATATCTCTTCAAAATAAGATAGAGATGCGCCACAAAAACGAACATTTTACTTTCGTGAAAATTTTAACATGATAACGACTAATGGGAGCTCTGAGCTGGTTTCTCTGCAACGAGACGGTTCCATCTGGGAGTGATGAGAGACAATGACACCCGAAGTGTTTCTTATGCTCAGGGTGCTTGGTCCCTAGTGGCGAAGCAGTTTGAAGGCTTCATTGCCTCATTAACAAGCCGGTCACCATATCATGCAGAGCGGGCTTGGAATGTGGGAATCACCTACCGGGATAAATCCGTTCTCCTGTCTCTTCTTTGGGCCTTCTTCCCTTGCAAAGAAACTTTCCAGAGACATCTGATCTGTTTCTTACTCATTTTGCTGCTTGTGGGCTCAATGTTGGCGCGCAAGACGTAACCAAGAGAATCCAGTGAAAGGATTTTCAAAAGAAAAGATCCTCCAGACTTAAATAATACATAAAACGGAAAAATATAATTTTGCGCGCCCCGGTACCAATTGGTACACGTACCGGTCCGCGGCCCGGGGGTTGAGGACCACTGATCTAGAGCTCCTCGGTCATGTAGTCCCGCTCCCCAAGTCCTGCTTGATCCTGCACAACCAAGAATGGAAGCAAAACATGTTTCCGCCGCTGCGGAAAGTTTCCTTCTTTCCGCAGAGGCCTCCCACCGCTTGATACTTAGCAGCGAAACCCTGATTCTTTCATGAAACTTTGATGCAGCTCGAATTGGCCTACCTGATCGATACCTCATCGATCAACTTCAGCTCACAAGGTTGAGCTGAAGTTGGTGGGAACAAAAAAATACATCTATTCCAACATGCTTTGTTTTGTTGCTTCTGCTTTTAAATATTTATTCTCAGCCTGACAGCAACGTGCAGACATGCAAATGGAATAAAGCTGCAGTGTTTTTTATTTCTGGTTGCATCATGTCTGTTCGCAGAATATCTGAACTTCTAAATGCATGTTAGACACACAATCTCTTTCCAGATCATCTCGCCGGTCTTTGATTTATTTGATTTGGTTGCGCAAATCCAAGTTAAATACACATATATCTCTTTCTCTAGTTCTGATATTAATTTCCTGCTAAGCCACATTTGGAACGTGTAGCTCTGCTACTATCCCTGAAGGCTTTTTGTTATTTTTTTTTTAATTAGTAGACTACGTTGAAGTTATTTGTTCTGGCAGCTGAATGTTCGGCTAAAACTGAATTTTTCGACACGCAGGAAAGTTAGTGCAGATCCAAATGAAGGATTTCAGCAGCAGACGAGAGTGTTGCACCGGCTGCCCGCTGCTGAACCAGCTGCAGGCTGTTGACGCAATCACTTTTTGATCTGTCCCATCATCCATTCTACATTCAGACTTGCCCAGAGACCTATCTTGCTGATCTAGTGATCACTGCGGTCAACCCAACTCTGCCCTGCCCAATGACCTGCGAGCGGACTGCAGCCCGGCCTCCTCGGTTACAACGGTTTGAGGTGATTGAGCTGTGAATGAGAAGAAAGACCCACTTAAACTTACATTTTTCTGCACATTATTTATATATTTCAAAATATTGCATGAATTTAATAAAACAAGAGTAGAAACAATGAATTTTGCAATTTGCCTGTCTCAATGGAATTTATAACATAGCTTTCATATGAAATTGTTTGATTAAATGTTTTTCTTGAAATCTAAAAGCAGTTAAACTTGCATGTGTGGGAGTTCTCTGTTATACAACAGATAGTTTTATGTAAGATGAGAGATAAATACAATATGCACTCAGTGATATTTAAAACTTCTTGGGGGGGATTTTCTTTCTGACTTTCTTTTGCTCTCGTTCTTTCTTTCCTTCCCTCTTTTCTCTCTTTCTTTCTTGACGTCTGAAATAATAAAAAAAAATTCTAAATGCCAATCAGTTTGATTCCAACCAAGTATGATTTCCTACATCTAAATCAACAAAGCAACAATTTCTTCATTGGAGGAAAACCTAGTCTGAGCTAAATTTAAATAAAATTCTGTGAGCTCACACGCTGTGAACAGGAGACGGCCTCTCAATCTGACATATTTGGAGAACTTTTTGCATGACTGGGTGGGCAAGTAATGCCATGCCCAAATGTGGGATGCTAATAGACTCCTACCAGGGAGACATAATCAAAAAGTGCTTGCAGAACACTTTAGCATATGGGTGTTCACACAAATCTGTGTACTTGATGTCACTGCGTCAAACAAGGTAAATAAAATAAAAAAAACTGCGAAAAAAAAATGATAACAGTTTTATTGAAATAAAATTGTGCCATTTTTAAAGTATTTGTTCCCTGAAATGTCTACATTTTACAACAAAATCATCCAAACTTTGACTTTGAATTTTGGTTGTGCATGTTAGAACTGATTCTTCCAAAATTTAATTAGCTAAATGCAACTAATTGGTTAGAGGAATGTCCATCTGGCCGAAAGAGCAAAGCCAAACTCATTCAAGAAAGATGTGTGTCTGGAACGAGGTCTTACTGTTCTGCCAGCTCTTACTGTAAAATATATATATATACATATGTGTATATATCTAATTTTTATCATTTTACTTCAGCTTGTTTCATTAAATGCAACAAAATGTCAAAAGTTTCTAAAAACAAAAAAACCCCAAACAGTTTCTGTATCCACATAAGCAAAAAAAAAAAAAAATCAACCAAGCAACCGGGTTTCAAAAAGACAGAGAAGGAACTCAGGATAGAAAATCCTCAACATAGATCACAGTAAAATTGGCTCAAAATAGCACATTTATCTTAGAGGACAGTTTTACAAGTCTCTCTGCTGTTATGTGGGCGTGCGCGAGTGTGTGTGTGGATGTGTGTGTGCCTCTTGGCCTGGTAAAGGTTACAGTGACAGGTGTAATATTTCCGAATAGGAGATGTCTTGTGAAGTATCTCCAGAAAGTGGGGTCTTGGCCTTTAACGATAGGTTAACCAGATCACTGACAACATCATCAACTCACACACACAAAAAAGCTGGACCTCATCACAAACCTTCACATTCACTGACATTTTGGTCCCAACTACTGTTATTAATACGTCCCTAATCCTCACCTCTCGCCCTCCTCCCACAGCTCCCCAGGACTCACAGATTAAACGATCAAACTGCAAAGAATATTATTACATCTGTGTTGAGCTTCCTGGGCAAGTCTGTTGGATGGAGCAGGAACCAAACACGGAGCCTGTAAAGGAGGGCAAAGATATTAATGTTGAAAAACTGATATGTCTTAAAATCCAGTTCTGATGCTCTGGTGGGAAAACATCTTTTGCTGTATATTCCAAACACTTTTTTTTGGTATGCTTTTGGTGGATTTCCAAAGGAGTAACTCTTAAGTAGCTAGTGTGTAACAAGTGGGATTAAAAATGCCAAATATTAGTTTCCACATCAATATATAGAAATGTATTGTAAACTGTGTAAAGTGCATTTTGCAAAATCCTTACCTGATTTAAAAAGGAGGACATCATTCCAATATCCGATCTACCCAGGGTCAAAACTATACATTCGCTCAAATATATACATTTGTTTCCCATAATATTTGGTTAAATATAAAGCTAGTGACATTTAACTAATGTCAGTAGCTTTAGCCGTGTGCTTTTTTGTAGCTATTATCAGGCTTCTTATACTGGTTGAATTTTTAGGAAAACTGGAAAATGTTTATTCAAATTAGCTGGGTTCCTGACATAGACACGACTGTGAAACATAACCCAGAAAGCAGAAACACAGTTTATGCTTTGAGAAGTAATTTCCAGAAGCTTAGTCTTGTTTTATCTGGCCTAAAAAAGCAGTTTGGATGTGTGTCTGGGTCCAGTCTTCCTCTCCATGGTTCCGTGTGTTGAGTAGCTTAGTTACGGTAAACCCAGTTTCAGCTCTTTCCCCTTCTCTTCCGTCACATACCAGGCTCCATGACTGTCACTGTGTTCACTCCCCACACGGGCCAGATGCTCCCTCCTGTCTGTTTTCCTATTATCATGTTAAATGACGACGTTTTGCTTCATTTCATCCAGATCATTAGATACAGACGTGGTTACAGTGTTCTTTTTAATAACTGCACGTTTTTGCGTGGTGCCCAGAGGCCGAACACCCACATGCCTCGTTGTTCAGTCCATATGCTCTGATACGTGTTACGTGTTGTCATGTCACTTTTTTTTAATTTTTTTATTGAGTGTGTAGTTTGAGTGGAGGGAAATTAATTTACTTGAGGATTGTGGTACTAGAAAAGGAAGCTTCTTTATCAGCTTATAAGTAAAAATAAGACTGTAATCACCTGTTAGTGATCAGTTTATATATATACAGTATATATATATATATTATTTCTGCATTCATGTCTGCCGGTTACAGAAGGTGACGAGCTGGTACCAAATGTTCCCTTCGCGGACCTTATCGGCTCGACTCGGCTCGGCTCTTCATTATCATCAGTCGGAAGCCGGTTGGATGCTGCTGGGATTATCACACAGCTACACCGATCCAGACGAGCTCACAGTGCTTTGATAAGAGTTTTCAGTACTCGGCCGGGTCTCTGTGGAAAACTTTTATTGGTTGACATTTGGCAGAGCAACCCATCATTGGAAAACAGCAGAGGCTGAGCAAATAGGAGTGGAGCAAAGCAACGTGTCTTTGGTGTGATAGAGCAGCTCCGAGGCCAAATAGGAGGATCTGAGACCCAGAAAGTTTACATGAAGCCGAAGTAATTGATCTAAACTTTTCCCGTTTCTCTCTCTTTCTCTCTCTCTTTGTGTCTGCAGGCTGTGGAAACAAATTTGGCCTCCAAGGACAGTCACTGGGTGTTTGTAAATGAGGTAAGATGCCACAATGTTAAATCCATGAGACAAAATTTCCCTCCAAGTCACGATGGAGAAGGCAGCCTTCATTATGTTGTAAAGCAGGAATGTCAAAAGTCTGGTCAAAGGACTATTTGTTGCCCCGGAACTGATTTTGTGATGACTGCAATTCAGTTGAAATTGTCACTGACAAATTAAAATCTTGCAACAACGGAAAATGTAGGGCATAAAACAATGTATCATCTTATAATAACCATGCTAACCTTTGTCTCTTTAATTTCACTGAATGGACAGTGTATCCACTCAGTGACTTCTGCTCAAAGCCCTACACTTTTGGACCCATGATTACTTTATTAAACAACTTCTAATAGGAATAAAACTTCACCAGCCAGTCGGCAGGGTGTGATGAGTGTTGATGGGACTTTATGTTTTTCAACTTTCCTGTGTTTTCCTGCTTCAACACATATCAAATAAATGAAGGAGTCACAATCAGGCCACTTGAGATGCTGATCGCACAACGAACGACTAATTAAGCTATTGTGTTCAAGTGTTTTGAAGCAAGAACTCATCAAAAGAAATTCAAGGCTGAAAGGTGACACTCCTGCCTTAAATGAAGCTCATTGTTTGGTGTTATTGACGCAGGATCATCTTTAATGTTTACACCTTTCCCAAACTTCGCTTTTCAAGCATAAACACTTTAAACCTAAGCTTAGTGTGAAAGCCATGGATGTTTCAACGACTTTTATAAATTGGAAACGACGCAAATCTCCAAAGCTTTACTCAAAGCCAGGAAACTATGGGATTTATCTGTGCATCATCAACCAATCAAGCCGACTAACTGGACTGTTGACAATGTAATTCAAGCATAAACATACCAAGAAAATAAATCAAAATTAACTTTCAGCTACGTAACAACTTTACACTCTTGAAATATTCATTCTATCGGATTCAGATGTGCATCACCATCCAATCAACCGGACTGACCGGCAATTTAATTAAAGCAGAAAAAAATTATAAAATAAAATAACCATTTGAATCAAAACTGAGGGAAAGTAGCAGGGTTAGGATAGGAAAGACAAAAAGCTTTGCAGTGAGGAAGGAGTGAAGATCTCAGCAGGTCACAGTGAAACCACATGGATGGCTCTGAGTGTGAGAAGCAGCAGCTGTCACGTTTTATCTCGGAGCAGTAAAAAACCTACACAATGACTTTGATGAGCACACTGAAGCTGCTCAGATGCTGAGTTCAGAAAACAAGAGAACTGTTTCTGTCAAGTCCTGGAATGTGGAACAAAGGAGGCAGAGACAGAGAACGAGAGAGAGAGAGAACTTAGCACAGAAATATAAATAAAATACAATCATTCAACTCAACTAATCTGAAGAAAATTATCTGAAAGAAAGAGAATAAAGAAAATAAAGGTGACTAGAGGCTGAACATTTGAGAACAATACTCTGCTGCTAAAAACCAACTGGATTAAAAATACCTGTTTGCAGAAATTGCACAATGTCAGAACATCAGTCACACAGACAGACGTTTTCACAGAGAACAAATGCAGGCTGTTGTTATTCCAGAGACTCTTTAGGCCATGACTAACACCAGGAAAATCACATCCCAACTCCCAAAAACCTGATTAAAATTAGATACATACTAATATGATGGAGTTGAAAGGAACACAGATTAAACATTTTTTACATAGAAACGGGTTTTTAGGATCCATTTACATTTAGTCAGTCAGCTGAGATAAATATGATCCGGAATTTGCTGTGAGACACAGACTTAAGATTGTGCTGCTAGTGAGGATCTACTGGTTGCATTGGACTGGTATTTTGACTTTAGACTGGACTTCAGAACTGAAAAAAAATACATAAATATAAAAAAAAAAAATCTGTACCCCAAACCATGATCTCTTTAGCTAAAAGTGTTCAAAAAGTAACTTTTTAACTTTTTTTTTTTTTTACTTAATCTTGTGTTTTTTCTCTCCTGGCTCATTACCCGGGGAACCTATCGGAAACAGGCGGCGTTAACGAGAGACGAAATGAGATAACTGTAAATGACACCGGGTGCTTCTCTTTGAAATGTAAATCCAATTCTTTGTGAACAAAAAGCACCTCGCAGGTTACATCACAGCTGCTCCCGTTGCAGCCGTTAAAAGTCGTCACCCGTATTGACAACTGAATCCATCAGCTCTGTCTGGGATTTTCTTCTTTATCCCTTTTCATTTTTCTCTTCTCTGTCCTGCCATAAGTGCTTGAAACACAAGCAGCGGGTAATTGTTGGTCTGTAAGTGGTGAGAGTTGGAGGGCTCCTTTGATCGACAATAAAGTAAAAAGAGAGAAAAAGAAAAAACTATATGAGTGCTGATGATTATAAAAATATTTAAATGTGCTAATTATCTGGTCATACCAGACCTTTTATTAAATTATTCTACAGTTTTCTTCTCCTGTCACATGTTAACATGTCCCACTGCTCCTAACGCCTAATTCCCTACTGAGCTGCATGTTGTCGAGTTAAATAGCTTTAGCTAGAAAGCTAGAGAAGCTAACGTTATAAAATTGCTTAGCTTTTACTGGTAAAGTTTGCTATGATTTAGATTTTTAAAAAATCCACTTTGTTGATAATATGTCAAAACATATTTGTGTTTTGACCTCATTTCCTCTGCTAAAAAAATGTCACCTGGTTGAACAAACATGAGACAGAATGTCTTTCTTAACCTGCAGCGGTTCCAGTTACTCTCTGTTGAAGGAGGTTTGAAGGATGTGTTAGTGAAATATTAATGTGTGAAAAATAAATGTGTGATTTGTTTGTGTTTGTTTACCTAGAATGAGACAGGAATTTAAGGTGAAATGTGGACTTTCTTTTTTTGTATTTTTAGAAACTTAATTTGCTAGATTTGCTGTAGAAAGTTAAACAAAATTCATAGTGGTTTGTAAACCAAAACGTGTCAGTTAGGCTAATGAAGTAAACAAACTTGGTTCAGTAAAACATTTAATAAAAAAAAAAACAAGATGCAAAGAACACTTTACCATTTTAATGAGTGACGTAACTTGTTGAGTTGTATGAATTGAAATGATTTTTGTTGGGTTTAGGAATCAAAACCTTAATTCTGCTGTGCCTATGAACCAAAAAAAAAATCATATGTTTTATAAAGTAAAAATATAATTAAAAAAATACACTTTGTGAATTAATTTAGAGAGAAGTCATTCCAGTCTAGGAATATGTAAAAAAAACAAGTTGCTGTCTTTTAAGAAATGTCCAACCAAGCACTGAGTTTAGAAATCAACCTTTAGATAGAAAAGTTACATACAAAACAACGTTTGCTTTGTTTTTGAAATGTAACATTGTTTAATGTGTTGCCCTTGGTGAAATAAACCTGAATTGAAATGAATTATGCCTATATTCAGTTCAGTAAGTTTATCTACATCGTGTCAAATCACAACAAATCCAATCATACAGACAGATTAAAGGCACTTTTGTACATTTCAATTTGATGCTAGTTAAAAAAAAAAAAAAAAAGTAGTGAACTGCAGTGTAATTCTGAGATTGGTAAAACAGTTTTCTATCTAAGGAAAGCCAACCGAAACGACTTTCCACTTTGTGGGAACTTTTCCCCTGGTAAAGGGGAAAGCAGAATTCCCCTTTACAAGGAAGAAGCTGCCAGCAGAACCAGTCAAATTTCTACACGTTTCACTGCGCTTCTGTTAACGTGAGTTATTGAAGCACAGCGGTATATTTAAAATACATCGACCACAGATTTTAAGGTTTACATGTGAAACAACCCACTTTTACGCTGTAATGTTATTGTTTTCTTTTTACGTGATCTAGAAGTTGCTCTAAAGTCGTGCGCCAAAACAACACCAGTGACCATTTTACCCTCTGCCAGGCTGTAATAAACCTCATTCATTTTGCATGAGTAAAAAAAAACTGTAAAGCCTTGTCAGACATTAGCGCATTTGTCTGCACAGCATCCTTACCCGCTTCCTGGAGACGGCGTCGCACTGTTTTTCTCAGAAAAATCACTGCCCTCCAAAACCTCTTATCTGATTCTTTCCTCGACTCCTGTTATTAGTCGTCCACTTCCTGTTTGCTGTCGCCGTCGGCTCCTCTTAAGCCTGCCTGTGCCTGAATGGAGGTGGTTTATCGTTTAATGTGTCATTACATGCAGTTTAGTCTCCATTTTAGTAATTGTTTTTAAAAAAAGAAATCTCACTTTGGCTAATGCTGACATCCAGCTGATGCTAGAAATAAGAAGTAACTTATTACATGCAAGTGAAATTTCAAGGTTTGTGGAACAGAATGAACTCTGATTTAAAATTGTAATCCAAAAATTATATTAGATTTTCACGTAAATAATCAAGAAATACATTTCAATTAATATGAGTAAGTTGGGTTTTTTTTAAAACTTAAAACTTTTCTTAAAACTTTGCGTTTGAGCACTTTGGTCTTTTTGAAATTTACTGTTCATTTTGCAGAAGTTAAAATGAAACAAAAATCACATTTTTACCACTTCCTTCTAAAGTCGCTTTATTTCACAGCTGGTCTCAAACCCCCCGCCCCCCAAAAAACCAAAACATGATTGCTAAAGAACTTTTAACAGCAAAGTGAAGAAATATGCTGATGACCACAGGGTCTTCTTCTGGTCACAGAAAGTGTTTGGTACTTAAGACAAAACCTCTATAAAAAGAAACATAGTTTCCAGCACAGATAATTATTGTCTGTCCTTTAAAATCGTTTCAAAATATGGGGTTCGCGTCGAGATTTTAATGTGAAGCAGCTGCCACTTTTTATGTGGATGGAATAAATTAGATTTCAGTAGAAATAACAGACTGAGTCTTGTATCTCGGTTGCTTTTACGGCTCCGGAATTTTTGACATTTAAAACCTTTCTTTTTTTTTTTTTTGTCAGATGAAACTGTTTTCTTCCCAATGAATGAAAAAAAAAAAAACCTGAGTCACTTCTGTTTACAGCTTCATGTTTAATTGGATGAGGACGACATAAGGAGAAACCAAACAGAGTGGGTTTACTTTACTCCGGATGGGGACTATCTATAATTACACCTCCAAGAAAATAATTGGTTTTCTCCTTGTTGTAGCAGTTAAACATGTACACCAGTATAGGAAGCTCTTTAAGAGACAGTGTGACTGCGCTGTTATGATTTAAAACCGGCTGCTTAATTAACGTGACATAGTCTTATAAAGGAAAGAGTCACGATGAAAAACCTTGAACTTACGGCAAAACATTTGTTCTGCCTTGTGTTTCTTCCCTTTTTTCTTACATGACCGCAGGAAATCAGCGACACAGAGATCCTGGAGCTGACCCACAGTGCACTGGGGCGCATGACTGTGATCCGACAGATTTTCCCCCTGTGGAAGGACAGCAGCACCCGCTGTATGAGGCAGAACCACCGGATCTCGTCACTGCTGTGCGACCCGCAGGAAGGATACCTGCAGAACCTAGAGGTAAAAAAATAAAATAAAATAACCACTTCTATGTTTCTGGCTGTTAGTATGTCAGTCAGAAATGTTCAAGCAGCAGATGTGTAAGTTTTAGTTTGCAACTGACACCTGTTGGCATGGCGATGTGCCCACTCTCCACCCCTGCCGTAGTTTGAGTTGTACATGCAGCACTGTGAGTGAAGAAAAAGGCTGGTTTTACACCACATCTGTCAGCTTCTGGTTACTGGAAAGACTTGACTTATAAACAGCGTGAACAACTTTTTGTGTGCTTGTTTGTGGAGACAAAGTAACAAAAAAACCACAAAAAAACCCACCTTTGTTAAAATAATTACTATCAAGGCACAGAATTGTTGTTTTGATTCTTGATAATCAGGAATAAACATTACATCTGCATTTTATGATATCGATTAGATGATAAAAACCTCCAAATCCTCTCCCAGTAGATTTGCTCCTTACATTTATGGCTCAGATTGACTCTGTGATGACGCAGGTTGCACACATTTAAATATGCATGCTGATATTTTGAGGAAAATCCACCCAAAAACATATGCATATTTATGCGAGAGCCTGACCAAAAAGCATCGGGCTTTCAAAAGGCTCGCGCTGTGAATTATTCACCTCATTTTGAAAGCAGGTGATCATTTTGATGCATAGGAAACGGGACTGAAAGGGATTCACTGCACTGATAGCTGGAGATTTCACTGTGTTCCCCTGATATATATGCTAATCAGTGCGTTGAATGCATGAAGCCATCTGATAGGATTTTAACTTCAATTCATTTTTTTCATTATTATTATCATTTTTGACAGAAATAATTAAATGGAAACATCACTTTACATCCCCCCACCTGTTTTACCATCTGTGCCTGCTGCAGTTTTACATTTAAAGTTTGATTATGCAGCCGAGACATTTGCGATTTGATAACTTTCAGGTATGACAATTCTTGTGGGCCATATTTAAGTTGACGTTCAGAAGTTTAATGTTCAGAGAAGGTGCCGATAAATCGGATAATCTTTACCAGTAAATAGTTGTTTATTTTCTCGTGGTTTTGAATCATAAATTTTTTATTTCAGTGTTTTTGATCAAATGAAACCTTCACATTTTTCTCCTTCAACTTTTTGTGTGCTTGCAATGCTTAATTTATTTTGAATAATTGCCGCCCTTGTATGTACCAATTATTCTTTCCGATTAGTCCAACCTTCTTTCTCCTGGAGGACGGACGGACGGACGGACGGACAGGCAGGCATTTGAAAAGGGTTGAAAACACAGGCCTGACCTCCACGGCTAAACATGAAAATTCAAATTCTCTACATCACTTCTGAATCAATTTTAGTCATTCCCGGCCACAAAAGCACAAAAGGTTAATTTTTGGGAACAGAAAGAGTAATTAGAGGGTTTGCTTTGTTTAATGAAGGGCAAAGAAAGACGTAATAAGCAGTCAAATTCAGAAAATGGTGGGATTTAATCAGTTTAGAGCGAGAGCTCCCTCTGAAATGAAGGAATAAAGCTGTCATAATCTGCAGTGCTCTTCCTAAGGCAGAGTCAGAAAGTGCCATCTTAGTTTTTATTTGTATGAAAGTGTTCCCTCTACGTCAGTCATTTTTTTCAGGTTGGATGTGTAACATGTTTTTGCTTTAATCAGAGGGAGTCAGGTTGTGCGTTCCCAAATTTCTGCTTGGATCCTGAACAGAAGGAACGTAAATGATTCTAGAATACCAAACTCCACACACTACAGCCCGTCTTAACATGTGGTGACGACGACTCACCAGACACTTTATAATGTTTACCTGTTCAAATGCTTGTTGACAACAATAGTGAATCAGCCAATCACATGGCAGCTACGTATTTAGGCATAACTACATTGGGACAGAGGCGATACTAGCCTGTTTGGTGCTCTGGGCGAACGACATTCAGATCATTTTTGTATTCCATGCCATCACTTTTGTATAAATGTTTATTTAGTAATCCTTGTATTCTCATTCAGTGTTTGTTTGTGACTAATTCTAGGGACAAGCATCTTCAGTCCTACCATTACAAATGCAAATGTGTGGATTGTGATGAAAAGCACTGGGACTTTAACTAGAAATCACTATTTTGGTCAAATGAGTCTTTAAGTAGAGCTTTAAGTAGAACAGGGAATATATGGAAAAATACCTCATCTACTACTAAAACTGGATCATAAGTGTATGTGCCTCAGGAGGATGAGGAGGATTCAGAATATACTTTCCAAATCAACAAAGAAACTGTTATTCCTTACACAAAATTGACTTTGTTCCCCATTGTCATCTCAGACCAAAATCTTGTCGCAAAATTGTGGGCTGGGTGGAAGAGAAGAGCATCAGAAAGGACCTAGAACAGTATTGACAGTACCGATTTGTACATTTTTCTTCTTTTTTTCTCAGATTTAGATTTTTTTTTTTTTACTGAGCAGATCTTAAACAAAAACAAAACCAGTGGGTTTTAATTATATTCATTATAAAGTAGTTAGCATAAAAAGCAAGAGAGAGAAAGTAAAGGCCAAAATTTATAAACCTTCTTTTGAATGATATTTCTTGGGTGCAGATGTATTTAGTATCATTCACGAATGAAATGGTAAAAAAAAAAAAAAAAAAAAGAAGAATAGAAAATCACCGCAAGAAAGTAAGAACTCCAGCAATTTCATTTTGGGTATTTTTTGTGGTGAAGAGCTACCTCTCGCTCGCTCTCCGTCTCGGTTTTAGTGTTTGCCGTCAGGTTCTGATGTAACCTGTCAGCACGCCTTACCAGAAACAAATTCAAATTGGTCTCATTCCAGAAAATTTGGTCGCATCTCATCTTCAGGCACAATCTTCCTCCTACTCACACTGAGTGTTATTTCCACTTGTGAAATCTCTGCGGTGATGTGTGGCTGACATTTAAAGACAACAAACAGAACAATTACTGTAATGAACACTGACAAATGCTGGCTTTTTCCCCGTCATGTTTTGACATTTGCTGGAGACGAGTTCAGTTTTTCTTTTTTTCTTTTTTTTTTCCCCGCCACGTCGAGCGTCGAGCACCAATGTCATTCCCTTTTTCATTTTTTTCTCTTTGTTCTTCATTCAGAGTCTTGTCTCTTCTTTTCCCCTGAAACTGCTCAGCCGTCTTGGTTATTTTTCCCCTGTGCCTCGTCTCTTTTCCCGTCTTCATCCCTCACTGTCTCCTCTGGCCATTCGAGATGACCTGAGAATATTTGCCTCTTCTTTCATTTCTCACTTTCCGTCATTCCCCTCGTCCTCTGCTGACGCTCTCCGTCCTCACCTGGAACGTTCGGCGAGAAGCAAGATGAGGACATCTGTCTCAATCGCTTGTGCAAAAGAGCGTCAAATGTCTCTTTGAGAATTAACGGTGAAAAAGTTGAAAATCTTAGACAAAAAAAAAAAGAAGCTGAATTTATGTGGAAATATATATATTTTTTGAAACCAATGTTATATCTCCCTTCTCCTTCCATCATTCCCTTTCATATTGCCTTTGTCATGTAAAATTTCATCTTTAGTCTCTCCATGACCGAAGAGGACACAGAAAAGAGAAGTGTGTGTATCGGTGTGTGTGTGAGGGTCAGCGGAAGCGTGGAGCGTGGCCTTCATGCCAGTCAGCTCTGCTTATCTGGACAGCGTGATGCTCATTTGTCACCCTGCATTTGGTCTCTCCTTCCTGCCTGTGTGTGTGTGTGTGTGGGGAGGGGGGTGCGTGTGCATGCGTGTGTCACAGTGTGTTTCCTGGGTGCTTGGTCAGGGTGACATGTGGACAGGCTGGCTGCTAGCTGACTGTCGTCTCAACACCATCCAGCTCGTCTGTGCGCTCGGGTGCCAGCAGCGCTCTTGGTGGTGTTAGATTTGTGCTGGCAGATGATGCACTTCCACAGATGTGTCACACATGTGGTCAGTGTGTGGGTTGGCATGGAAAGCTTCTATATTTATTTATTTTCCACATTTGAAGGGATCGTTAGTTTATACTTTTGACGTTAGGCTTTGTGTAGTAATTATGAGCAGTCAGTAGCTTACCAGCAACGAGAGTGAGATTTTTACCAGAAATTGAGAGTTTATGTATATGTGAACCCATCTGTGATTTTCCAATTCCTCTTACATTCTTGTTAATTTCGGTGACCGGTGCTCAATCATCAACCTAAGTGGTCCACTCAACTCAAATCATCATTTTACAAGTTCTTGTATTGATTTATCACATGAATGGCTCATTTTGGCCCTGTTGTCAGCGAGTTGCAAATGATACAGTTCTGTTTTTGTGGTTGTATTTTTAATTTTTTTATTTTCACACTCTTCTGCCTTTTGGGGCGTTTGTGTCATCTTTTAAATGCGGGTTTTATTGTTGCATAAGCTTTATTGGCAGCATAACAACATATCTGACTGCTTATAAAAGCAGGAGCAAAGCCAAAAATTTAATTTTTCAATTTTAGCCAGCAGCATTTCACCATGTAGTTTGTCGCTACTGGTTTCTTTGACCGACTCAACTCTATACAAGTTCACAAAAATCTCTTCCAATATAGCTAAAGTGACCGTATAATCACAAAGTCGCTTCTCGAGGAAAGATCACCCATGGAGCTCCAGACTGATGACGGTTGCCATTTTATATCATACGTCTTTTCCCAACAATCTCACAAACCGCCTTCACCTTCGTGCCAAGCTTTGTCACAGCTTATCGTCTTGTCCCTGACCTACCTCGACTTTTTCCTCTGAACTCTCTCCAACCAGGTGTCCAACCTCTACCTGTACGACAGCGTGCTGATGCTGGCCAACGCTTTCTACAGGAAGCTGGAGGACAGGAAGTGGCACAGCATGGCGAGCCTAAACTGCATCAGAAAGTCGACCAAGCCATGGAACGGTGGCTGGTCAATGCTGGAGACCATTCAGAAGGTAAAGCACGATGCCTGACCTTCATCATTTAGTTTCATTCAGTTCTCTGATTTTCTTCAATTATTTCATGGTTCACGGGTGTGATCAGTGTTGTGCATTGTCACTCAATTTTTTATTCTTTTTCTTATTTATTTAGGGGGGTGGGTACATGTATGTAGGTGCCAGGAAGAAAAACTGTAATATATGCATTTCTGACTTTTTGGGGGGGGGGGGTATTGTGTAAGTTAGACCATCAATCAGCATTTATTTTGACAGTATTTCAAAATATGTTTTAAATGAGCTGAATCGCCATCAGAATTTGAGCTTTGCTTTCTGCAAACAGAAATGTGTTTGTAAATTTAGCCGCATTAAAATGGAGTGTGTGGGTAGACTGTAAAAAAATAAGCAACTGACATAAACCAGAAAAACTACTAATTACCACAAGACAGTGGTAATTAGCACTGTCTTGTGCTAATTGCTGCAAGACAGTAAATACCATTATCACCTAAACATCGCATTTTGCTTTAATAGGACAATTTAATTACAATGCTTAATTACATATGCTAATTTGTACGGAAATTTGTGATTTCACAAGAAATCACCGATGTGATTCAGCCTCATTTAAAGTAGGAGTGTTTGTTTATTTTTGTCTAATTTAATTGAAAATAGCCATCAGGATTTGTCCATCACATGTGGAGATAACGAGACACAGAATAAAGCGCCTCCAGTTAACAGAAGCTGAATCGAACCTGAAGTGTAAACATGACACAGACGTGAAACCTGATTCTGATGCGTCTCATAATTCCAGCCGGACTTTCGTTCTGATGCTCTAATTGGCAGAAGAAGCTTTTCAGCCATGCTGATCAGTCCCTCAGAGCAAAATGTGCTGCTTGTTATTAAAAAGGAAAAAACAGCAATTTGGGTCTTTGACATGTATCAAAGTAACAACCACGGAGCTCATTAGGGTCATTCCTGTTTTTCTGAAACACTCATAAAGGTAACGCAGAGGAGGCGATTTCATGATGCAGTTAAACATAAAATATAATTCGATATCGATGAAAGATACAAAACTCCAGTTAATGAAGGATTTCTATGCTGAGCCTGATTTTATGCGGACATCATGTTTTTTTTTTTGTTGCATGTTACTTTGATGCAGCTGCTCATTGAATACTGATAGCATCGCTGAATTATTGGTGCACTCAATTGACCTCAAATATTCAGTGTTTGGTTTGATTCCTTACTAAATAATGAAGAAACACAACCTTCATTTTAGTCCAGGTATACACTCCCAGTGTGGCCTTTTCTTAGCTTCCAAGAAAAAGCTTCAATTCAAACAAAACAAACAAAACTATGATTGAAGGTTGAGAGGTTTAACTGTTAAGGAAGCAAAGACTGAAACCAAATTGCTTGTTTTCAGTGGAACTTGATCCCGATTATATATTAGTGTTTATCAACATTTCAGCCTTTTTAGAGCACAGTCTTAAAACAGGGTGGGCTCTTACACCCTTTTAAAATCTCTATTGGCCTATGCAGTTTGAAAGCACTGAAATTTTACAACTTAACTAGAAATTACTTCAAAAAGCAAATCATTTCATCTATAAATCTAAGAGATGAATCTCAGTCAGTCCAAAATTGCTGCTGGTATTTATTATTCTGAAGAAAATCTTTTGAGCTTCACCTTTTGATTAGGGGTGATTTATTCTGATATTTAATAAGGATATTCTTTTCTAAATTACCGTGCTCTTGGTGTATTGCCTAAAAGTTTTGTTTCCTCATTCAAACAAAGTCTAGAGGTTTTACTCTTGTGTCCGACTCAAATTTTGCTCAGACTTTCCATCTCACTACTTTGCTGATGAGGATCTGTGACAGAGGACAAGATGAGCTGTGTCACATAATGTTGCATTTAGCTGAAGAAATGTTTATGAAAGCGATGGAGGAAGAGACGGACGGATGGAGTTAAGGTTTTTACAGAAAGCCCTTCCGAACCCCAGACGTCTTAACCATACGGTCTCTCCTAGCAACTCAAAAATTGACCTTTACGCCTAACACTGGGTCATTTAGTCTTCTGCCTGTTGTGATGACTGTCTTCAGTCTTACTTAACATGCAATAGGAGTTACCGTAGGTCATGGTTTGACATTTTGCCCACAGCCTTTCTGTGGAACAGACATGAACTGAACAAGTTTATCAACTTCTTATGACAGTTTTCATGGCGTCTTCTATCACTGCAAAAACTCTACAGAAAGACGAAGAGGAGTACAGAAAACGGCTGGCTCATCTTTAACTTATGAAGCAAACCTATTCTGATCTGTAAAAGTTTGAACCAAATACTTACTTACATACGCTGTATAAAAAAACCCACCTTATTTTAACTACAGCTTAATTGAAACATAATTTAAGCTGCTGCTCTATTTTAAGGCAACGCCTTTCCTTACTGGTTGTGACATTATTAAGGAAGAGAATTGTGGACCCCCAGAAGTGCTGTTTATCCCTGGGTGGCATTTTCAGATGCCTGAAGGTGCCATCTTCATCGGATTCAAATAACTGTACACATGTAGGAGCAGCATGGGGATATTAAGTCACCATGGCTCTAAGGAAGGAAACTTGTTCTATGCCCAGAAGGAAAGTCTTATGATGTGAAGCGTGCATGTCAACCCCAGACAAAAAGCAGGAGACTTTGTGAAGATGCTAGGAAAGTAACATGTCAAGGCTTTAGCCAAGAAGTTAAAAGTTTTGCACAGATGGGTCTTCCAAATAGATACGGACCCCCCAATTAAATAAATAAATGGGCAATTGTCCTGGTTTTGGACAGAGCTGGAGTTTAAATGTCAACAGTGCGAAAACGTTTTTTTGGATGCAAGAAAATCTGTCTCTTCTTGGAGAATTTAAGCTTAGATTTGGCTAAGACTGGGGACGGTACGCAGTGAGTCCCTGAATACACAATTAAGCAGGTTCAGCGTCTTCCACATGACCAGCAGGATCAACATGATTCCTGCGAGGATGACTGTGTTACTGCTATTTCCATGACTTCAGACAGGGTTCAACAATCTCATGAAAAAGAGCCTGTGACTAACCTTAGACCAAAACTATTTAAAACAAGAAGCTTAGCTACACAGATAGACTATCACAGATGAGTTATTATTACAATGTTAAATGTTATATTGAAATGCTAACAATCAACTTGCTAATTATATTTTCATTTAATTTGCTTTTTTAAATCCCAGATTAATCATCATTTCCTTGGAAAAGTTCAGTAAACAAGCAAGGTTTATATGTTTGATTTAGTGATATGGTTAAATACTCCTGACCGTTTTTTAACATCCTCTCCTCCCTCGCTCTCTCCCTGCTCCTCCGTCGTTTCAGGGGAACATCACAGGTCTGACAGGAATCATGGACTTTAAGGAGAGCGGCTCAAACTCCCACGTCCAGTTTGAGATCCTCGGCTCCAGTTTCAGTGAGACCTTTGGCAAAGACATCAAAAGGGTAAGTTCACATAAAGTTGAAGTTGAACCTGAAGATTTCCTGTTGCACAGCCGTCGCTTTAGTCATGTGCCTCGCCATGTGACATGGCCGGCCTGCTTTAGGAAACCTTTTCACTAACGTCACGGTTCTCCAAATCCCTGTAGGTTGCATTGGCACAGAGCTTGACAGCGCTGCCTTTTTCTGCCCAAAGGAGAGCTGCTGGCTGTTTTTGTTGTCATTACAGTTAAATGTCATCTGTCATTAAGCCTGTTGAGATGTAATGTAGTGATGCATATCACTCCCATCCAGGGATCACATGAGGACATGCACCTAGATCTTTTGAAGATTGAACATTTTATACTTCAAGCTTCCAAAGGGTCAATGAAGTAGATTACTGTAAACTTTTATTCCCTCAAACTACGATCACACTTGAGTTTTCTGAGCTAAAATTCTGAAAAGGAGAGAATTGCAAAGACGTGAAGGTCAACTTTTTGCGTATTGTTATCTCAAATGTAAAGACTCTAGATATTCAAATGATTACCGGTAATTCCATCTAGAAATCAGGAACTAATAACTCAAAAGAATACCTTCAGTCTCCATCAAGGCTTGAATGGATTTAGTTTAATTTAATTTCCCTTTGGGATCAATAAAATATTTATGAATTTTGAATTTGTTCCACATGCCACCTAATGAGGAGATTACGATATTCCACTTATTTAAAACAACAAATTGGAATTTATGGAAAACTATACATTTTACTAGTCAACTTACAATATGTGAAGTTGCCATGAATGTTTTAATGTATCTGAGAATGTCTGAGCTTGTTTTTGGGGTGTTTTTGGGGTAGGTGAGAGACGATACACATGTTTCTCAAATGACTGCTTGTACCATGAGGTCAGTTTGGCCTTGTAACAAGATGACTGCTGTGACTAGAAGAAGGGACATGTTAGGTGACATGGGCTATGTGTTTACTGGCGCTTTAGTACATGCTATGCAGAAGACATCATGAAAAAGGAAATAATTTGAGTGGTGGTTGTACCAGGTTATACAAAGCAAGATCATTTGGGATTTGAGATCAAATAAAACATTTTATAATAATAATTCACACATTTTAGAAATTAATTAACACATTTTAATTTGTAGCAAATATTTAAATAAGATCATATTGTTTTCAGATGCAAAAGGTGAGGACTGGTATTCCAGCTAACCTTTTTGTGGAAAGCAACTGATTCTTTGCGGCAACAGTTCTGCACAACATGCAACATCAGATGTTGTGCAGCAACGTCAGATGTTGTGCAACAACATCAGCTGCGGACAATAAATATCCGCAGCTGTAGTGTGTTATTTTAAGAAACCAACACAATCCTGATATTTTTTTTTCTCCCATGAGTCTTAACCATTGAATCCCCATTAGTGCCTCGTGGGACCCACAGTTGTTGACTTACCCGTTATTTATGCAGCAGTGAGCACAAACACTTGTCAGTTCATTAATTTTTCCAATCATTGAAAAAGTTGTTGAACCATGTTACGGTAACCTTGATGAAAAGCGTTCACGTTCAGATCCGAACACAGTCATCCATTGCCATCAAACCACTTAGTGCTTAACAGGACGAATGAGGTTTTAATTAACAATCAGAAGAGTTTTGTTCCATCCACCCTGTAAATACACAAAGATGCTATCTTTCCGTGGCTTAACCGATTTGCAAGAGCTGCGAAAAATAATTGAACCCTGCAAGACATCGCTACATCTCCGAGCGTCACTTTGACCACCCGGTGATGTGCTTTACATGTCTGAGATAATAGAAACTTGATTATGTTGTGCAATAATGGAACTTATGATTAACTTCTGTCGCCCACAAAACCCACTAATTCAATCAGTCTCGTTTTCTCTGATGGCGCAAAAGTTCTCATAGTGCTATTATGTACGGCACTGGAAGCCATATTAGTGCAGTGTTTTTAATTATGATATGCAAAGCTGCATTGTTTCAATCAGTTTGTAAAATAATAAAAAAAAGTACAACCCTCAGCCAATACTATGAATCAATGTCCTTGCATGATACTTAATCAGCTGTTTTAACTGGTCATAAAAAAATGAAAAAAGAAAACGTTTCAGTCATGATCCACTTATAGCCTAGGAATGGTTGTAAATGGGGAAATGGCTGCACATTTTTGTGATGACGTTCTGAAGACGAAGTGTCGGAAACGGCGTCTTAAAGAGACGGAGGCTCAAATTCACAGCATCAAATTAGAAAGTCAGATTTCTTTCATGTTTGATGTATACAGCACTTTTTATAACAACTGAAGGCGACATAGTTGCTTTTGTGCCAGGAAAATACACAATACTGTCGTTTTTAAGGCAAGTACACCAAATGACCTAGAGGAAAAAGAAAAACATGCTGTAATAGTAATATAACTATATATATATATATATATATATATATATATATATATATAGATATAAATTATTGAAAAGAACTGATGAATAGGAAAGTAAAAATTGAGTTAAAGGAAATAAAATCTGAAGGGAACAAAAAAGAGTAGAAAAGGGTAAAAAAAAGGAAAGTAAATAAAAAGGGCTCAGAGGAATGAGAGTGTCGTAAAAGGATAAGTCATATGAAAAAATTAAGTTGTAGGGGCATAAAGTGAAGGATCAAAGTAAATAAGAATCTGAAAGTAAAATAAAAGATGAAGGAAAATTGAAAAAGTGCTATAGGAAGACCCAAAGAAAAACGACAGTGCACTTACAATCACCAAGGCAAAGGGAAGAGGAGGAGGTAATATAAGAAAGAACAGGGTGGTAAAATGTACACAAACAAAATGAATGAATATTAGTGATAGAAAGTACGGACATGGCAGCAGCAGATGACGCAAAAATAAAATGTAATACGGAAATGGGAGCTAGCAACAACAGAGAAAAATAAATTCCAATTGGAAGAGAGGAAATGAAGGGGAAAAAAACGAAGAGCTGTAACGGCAAAGCAGAACAAGAGTACATTAACAACACCATCAGAGAGATTTACACATTTTCAGTTTTTTTCTAACAATACAAACAATAAGTTTGCAGATGAATGCAGGACCAGGGACCACATGTAAATGGAAATCTCTTTTTAACAGTTTTTTTTAATCTATTTATTTATTTGGTCACATAAGACATTCACGTAAATGCTGTTGCAGTTTCGGCCATGTGTCTAACAATTCAGATGATTTATCATCCTGCAGGAAGTGTATGTCAGCGTAGCACACACTCGCACACTGAGTTGCTGCTGCTGCAGTAATCAAGATTTAATCACCTGGCTTCTCTTTGAGTTATGACTCCCTCTGGGTTGCATAATTGCCGTTATGAGAATGCAGGTCCGCTGCTACACATGCGTGTTTGTGCACATGCTGCTACATTAATACAGTCATATCAAAACACCGACACACTGTGCAGACCTCACAGTCTGCGTATATTTGAAAGCAAATTTAGCAAATAGATATTAAAACAACAGCACATTTTGCATCAATTATGTGACATTCATTTGCATTCAGCTTTGGGAACGCTGATGGCTTTTGCGTCGTTTCTTTGGTTTTCAAAAATCCGTTTTAGGCTCAAAACACGGGCGTGTTGTACGGGAACTTCTTAAGCACCTGCGCCCAGCTATCTCAGCTCGCAGCTGAACCCTGCCTTTAATTTGTAGGCCATTTAAAACCAGATTAACCCAACCTCATCCAAAAGGATTTCTCTCACAAAAAGCTCCTGGTTCTCCCCCCCCAGGTATACCAAATAGCAGATAGGATTTAGCTTTTTATTTTGGTTTGACAACATTAGTTATGACACTACACAAGCGATACGACTTTAAAATCAAATGTTATTTGACAAGGACCTCCATAAATGTTTTGGTAGCCTTGCTGCTCTGGAGCATACAGCAGTTTTAACACCATGCCAAGGCTAAAAGCAACAAACTTAAGAGGGGCAACTACTGCTTCCATTAGTCTATTTACAGGATGTCTGAAGTCTAGCTTCCTACAGATACAAAGATTTAAGGTCTTCCCAGTCAATTTTAGCACCAGTGTATTTGTTTATTTATTTGGACTCCCAAAAGCCACTGCCATGGCAATGGCTACTCTTGCTGGGGCCCACATCATACATCAACATAGCATTAGTAACACAGATGCAATAGGTGAGGATTCCAGTTAACCGCAATTGTATAATTCTGACACTTATATGATAAAATAAACTGGTTATTAAAGCATTTAGTATGTTAGATACTACAATATTTCCAAGAAAGCATAAAAAGGCAATTCCAACCTTTTTTCTGAACGAGGCCCAATCTAATGCTTTGTGCATATTTGTGAAACTCATTGCTGCCCTATTTTGAACTAATGGTAGTTTGCTTAGGAGGTGTAGCGTCAATAAATGAATGGCATTTGGCCTCTTAGCACACATAATATCTGTCACAGTAACCTACACAGAGATGGAAAAGATTGGACTTCAGCATTGGGTAGTTTAATGAAAAACTCTGAGTAGAACAAGTCCCCAAAGTTCTTGTTGACCACAATGCCTTGGAGCGTTAGCTGAGGGCCACATACCACTGGTTTGGGTCAACTATAAAAAAGAAAAAGTATTGTTACCCTATCTGTAACCCAACCCTTAATTCAGTTGTCTGTACATTCAGCTGTTGCCTTCCACTGGCATTCTTGGTGTATTGGCCATAAAAGGCGTCTGTCATTTTAGCAACTCTCTTTAGGTTATCCTGGCCAATTTAGATGCCATTGATCCTGACCACATTCCCAAATCACACTGAATGTCATCTTTTGATGCAGAGCAACTTGCTGAGTTTTGACATTGATGCCCCTGACCTTATCTCCAAACCTGAGGACACACCACATAACTTTTAAAGTTGTCACAGATTTTGAAAGGGCTAGGTGTTCAGGCTAACAGACTGAAAGTCGCGAATTACATGTTTAACAACGGCATCTGCTGATAAATCGCAGATTACAGAATCTATTGGATCAAGAAAAGCTAGCTGAACACATCAAACTCTTTTTGGAAACTTGTGCACAGGCAACAGTTTAGATGAACATACATACCAACAGCTGGCAGTAAAAGAATATATTTTCAGTGTAAAGACAAGTTATATTTCTGTTACACTGCATAAAATTAACTAGATATAATTTAAGAAATGCTAAGTTTAACCCAACAATAAATCTGATTTGGATAGTATTGTATTGTATTGCTTGTTATACCCATTTTGTGAGTTGTTTTGTGTCACTCATAAGCAGACATTGCAGATAAATAGCATAATTGCATTGAAACAGATTGCCATTAACAAACACTATGCATTAATCAGGCTGATTACTACTGAAATTACAAACTCTTGCTGCTGTTTTTCTTGGAGAAATAAAGACGATATACGATGTTTCACTCTTAAAGCCAAACGAGAGTTAGTCCTGTACATCGGGCATTTTATACGCACTTGTCCGATTTATCAGATCCAAAGCCAAGAGTGAGCTATACCTCTTATCCGGCATCATTACTTATGCTGCTTCCAGAGTGAATCCGTTTGGCGGGAGAGAATGATGACGACGGCGAGAGTCGAGCTCAAACGGAAAAGTTTTATAGAGTTTGCGACGTGTAGGCAGGTGTTTTCTTTCTGGCCGGCAGTGAGTTATCAGCTGCTCGCTCTCATTATGTGCACAAGCTCCATTCATTTTCCCCCTACAGTGTTTTTCTTATCCCCATCTCCATCTCCATCTTTGCGCGCCGCTCTCGGCTCTGCTCACCCCTCGTACGGCCATTCCTCAAAGCAAATTTTCCCCGCAGATGAAACTCCACTCCTCTCCCACCAACCCCCACACACACACCTCCTCTTTCCACCTTCACATCAGACCTGATGGAGATTGAAATGTTATTTCCCTGTTTTCCTGAGAAACTTGTACGTCTGCGGTCTGGTCTTTCAAACCTCCCCTACGTGCCATCCCATCCGTCCTCGTCTTTCCCATCTCGTTCACTTCTGATGCGTCGTCCCACCAATTTGTTGTCGGTAAATCGCCCTCCTGCAACCAACGGATTAAGAAAACTGTTTTTTTTTTTTCTTTTCCCCACCCCATCCTCTTCAGATGGCAGTGTGTCAGAAGACATTATGCTCTCGCCCACTTTTCTCAGAGGGAGTGTCTGTGAGTGGCTGTTTTTAATCAGACGCCGGACGGCCTCTGGGATGACTGCGGCAGACAGATAACCTCTCCAACTTTTAATAGGGCCAGATTTAGTTCCAGTGGGTTTCAAACTCCGATCTGAGAACTCTCAAGAGCCCGTCGCAGAAAAAAAAAGGGAGAGAATTGAAGAACTCTCCAATTATGGCGAAATTAGATGATTAGTCCGCTCGCCGGTGGATTTGTGTGCTGTTGTTCATCCTTTAATAGACGACGCAACTCCAGCATCTCCACAGCCTCTCCAGTGTTTAATTTATATTAGACCAGCTGCGCTTTCCCTCACAATCAGCAGTCATCTGCTGTGCATTTATTTGGCCGACGTAGACAAATGTTTGCGCTGACCTTAAATAATAAATGCAAAGTGTCATACATAAGCCGCTGTGTTTTAATGAAACATACAGAGCCTGTGAATGGCAGAGTATATCAGGATCAATGCATGTTTACATCTTTCTTCTCTCCGCCTCATCTTTGTTGCTGCCGACACTTTTCTTTCTCTTGTACTTTTCACAAAAGCGCGAAGGAGCTTTGTGTTATTTTGCGAAGGACAGAAATTACCCACCCATTTGTCTGTAATGGGTCCCGCATTGTTACCGTCTCCTCAGAAATGAATCCATTAGAAACGTTGGAGAACGAAAATGAGACTCAGTCGGTGCTAATTTCAAATCCCTGAGGTAATTTGAAGTCGTTAACAACAATTTGTGCCTTTGAAAACTAGAAGCTTGCTAATTTCTATGAATAATACATTGAACAAGATAGATATTTTGTTCCTTTTTCATTTTTTGCTTTCAAAGCGGCAAAGATGGAGTCCTTTTTTTTTGTTTTTTTCCTCATAGGCGTGGGCAGTGATGAATGGCTCCTGAGCTCTTGCACATCCTATAAAGAGACACCAAATTAGGTTTGCTGATAATAGCAGGACAGAAAATGAAAAAGCTGCGAGAAAACAGACAAAAAAAACCAGATGTAATGTTTGGTTTTCAAGAGAAACCAGATAGAAAAACATCAGCTGTGTCGCAGCTTTCGTCTGCTAACCACTGTTGGTGTGCCTCAAAGGGACACGGTGTTAGGTGAGAGGATTCTCAAATAAAGTTTTGGAAAGTTTGGCTTTGTGGAACTCAAACTTTCCAGGATAGCAAAACAAAATTAAGCCAGGACGCGGAGAGATTTATATCTGCCAAGATATTGGTGCTGAAAAATGAGAAAAAGTGTCAACTTAGAAGCTCCTGGAAGCAGAAATTAGACTTTTGCTGCATTTTGAGTGAAATTGGATGGTTTTCTCTTATAAATTTAAACTAGAAATGACTCCAGGGAGCATACCATTCAATAAAAGCGAAAATGTAGGTTTAACATAGAGAACAGAATTGGTTAATATGCTTCAAAGAATATTTCTACTTTCAAGGATGTGCTAATTTACACCCAGGTAGCTCAATCGAGTTTAGTTCTCAACGCTGTAGAATTTTAGGAAATTAAATAGTTACCGTATTTTCCGCACTATAAGGCGCACCACATTATAAGGCGAACCTTCGATGAAAGGCCTATTTTAAAACTTTTTTCATATATAAGGCGCACCGCATTATAAGGCGCATAGAACAGACGCTACAGTAGAGGCTGGGGTTACGTTATGCATCCATTACATGGAACTGCGCTAAAGGGAATGTCAACAAAATAGTCAGATAGGTCAGTCAAACTTCATTTATAGATTACAAACTAGCGTTCTGACAACTCCGTTCATTCCCAAAATGAATAAACAGCTGTTTGATTATTTTCCCGAGGTAAAGTAAGTGACGTGGTATTTTCGTGACACAGTTTATCTTTTAACAACAGCAAGGTACAACATATAGTGGAGGGGAACTTTTCCTCGATTCAATAAACACGTAAAAAACAGTCTGATACTGTTACGGTAAATCAAACGTTAGTGCGATCACAATATATATCCACTTCCGCACCATTGATTCGTTCATGTTAAATTCTCTCGCTGCTGCTCTGTTCCCATGTTCTACTGCGTGACTGATCGCCTTGAGCTTAAACTCTGCGTCGTAAGCGTGTCTCTTAATAGGAGCCATTTTGGGGTCTTTACACAAAACCCAGCGTGCACCGCGCGCTTCTTCTTCTACGGGGGAAAATGAAGTCGGCGGCTGCTTACCGTAGTTGCGAGACCTGTTGTGGCTCAATATTGGTCCATAAGGCGCACCGGATTATAAGGTGCACTCTCGGCTTTTGAGAAAATTTAAGGTTTTTAGATGCGCCTTATAGAGTGGAAAATACGATAATTATACAACTCCAAACAATTATGGTTCGATAACCATGAACATTGGTGTCAATATTTTGAAATTTTTCAGGATGGCCTTACAGAGCCACAGCCTAGTGAAGAGAACTGAAGCAAAACATGAAATGTGCCTTCCAGCCCTCTCCTAGATCCACTCAATATATTAAAATATTGTTGAAAAGTCCATGTATATCCAGGTACCTAATCACTAAATTCAAATTATTTAGATTAATTACACACAAATGAATATTGAAAGACTTTCTTTCTTTTCATTTTGATAGTTTTCTGCTTCTAGTTAATGAAAACATATTTAAAATTAGGATATTGCATCAAAAAAATGTATACAGAAAAGTAGCCTCAATGAAAAGTATGACTAATACCTGCATAAATGTTCTCAATTGTCAAAAGGCACTTTTAATCTAGCAAATGAACCTTATCGGAATGCATATTGTAATTTATTGAAAATGATTTTATAATAAACTGTGGGAAAGAAAGCAAAACAAGCAACTGAATTTCGTCTGCACGGCGGTTGGACTCCATCTACTTAAAAGGATCACATAGTAGAGTTGCTGTTCCTCTGCTTAGTATTTCATGTTATTTTGGGCATTTTAAGTAAGGATTTCTTCTGGAAATCTTTCATGGTTCACTGTGGGGAAGGCTCGAGGCAGCCACAGTTATTCCTTCAAAGAATGCAGGAATAACTGGAATAACTGTCTTTGGAACCCCTTTGGACTTCTCCCAGATAAAACCAGAGGAGGCATCTTCGAGACCACTGAAGCATAGGGGAGGAAGATGTGTAGCATAGAAATTAAATGAAATGTATTATTAAATGTTTTCACCCTTGTTTTGTAAAGAACGGTGTGGATTTCCAGGACACACTATCCTGCTAACCGGGATGGTTGCTTTTAGTTGAGTTGAAATCAACGGCAATGATTGTGCAAAAACATTTGAGCGGAATCAAAAGTTCTGAACTGTTTCACTTTTTTAGCTCACAGAATAGCTGTCTGGTTGCTAAATTATATTTTCATAAACCAAGAGAGATTTAAAGGAGAACTACATTTAAACTAATTTCCAGAAAAAAATAAAGTACATATCAAAATCAGCAATGATTTTGTTACCATCACAAAATCACATCCACCTTTAAGCTCAGACTGCCAGTAACCAACTAATTAATTCAGTTATTTCATGATGTTATTATTTGCTCTTTATGATGTTAACGAAAACCTTCTGCCTTCTTCTGAACAGGAATTGAAAATTAGCATGTTTCCTTAAACACAGTGCATCATCTTTACACCAGCATGTTTCTGTTGGAAAGAAATACATTCAATTTAACACTTCTGGTAGTGACTGTTTGAAAGGGATTTAATCAGATTTGTGTTTTGGTGTGCAGTAGCAGGTATGACAGACCTGGTCAGAGATCAGTCTGTGGAACTACCAGTAAAGCTATACTAACATTGCTTGTTGGAGTCGGTCCATCATTTATCCAGACTGAATTTTCCAGTAGAGCAAACTGGTTTCTCCTGGGGTTTTTTTTATCTGCTTTCTTGTTGGCTTATTGACTCCGATTCCTGAAATAAGAACAATATAAGCTGCGTTATATCGTCCTATAAATCGCCAGCTTGTTAGCTGCCAATTTATAGGAACTCTTCCTAAGCATGATTAGGGATAAAGTGAGTTCCCTGTGTGTCTGTTAAGCTACAGGATTTCAGGGGAACGCTTGAAGAGAATAAAACAAAAACCTCAGCTGTATTTGTCAGAATTGGTTTTGAACACTAAGAAGGTTGTTTTTTTATTTCTGCTTAGCTCAAAATAACTCGCACCACTTTAAGGTCAAATTGATCAGATGCTTGGGGAAAATAAAATAAAATGGCAATGCAGTTAATTTGAACTCGTTTCCCTATTTCTTTCTCTTTTTTTTCTATATTTCAAAGAAGGAAACATCCAGCTTCCTTTGAGTCCATGCCGTTGATCATAATTTAAAGTATGCTGGTATGAAGTTAGTTGTTCAGCATTTTCTAAAATTTCTCCCTGTAAAAGTCCAATTAAAACAAGTGTACCTGCTATTCTAACGCTGCTCTAACTCCCTCACCAGTCGATGTTAAGGTGAAGCTAAAAGGAAGTAGAAAAATAACTTATGAAAACACACACAACAGTGAAGTCATTGTCTCTCACAGTGTGAAGCTAGGTGAGTATTAGAAACATCAAATCATCTCTTTCATCAGACGTTGTGTTTGAAGAAACAAAGACAGCAGAGAGGAAAGTTCTGAATTACAACATGGCAAATACTATCGCTTACCAGTAGCTGCGTTTGCATTGCAAGTGTGCTTAAAACTATACAACAACAAAATAATTTCCCAATTGTAATGTTTCCATTATATGCATATATAAGAAACACAATTAAAATCACACATGAATAAGTTTGTTCAGGCATTAAGTCATTAAAGAAACATGCTGCGCCGTTGTCCACCTGTCACTTCCTGTCGTCGTCTTCTTTGTCTTTTCTGCCAATAGCAACGTCCGGTTGTTGATCACATGACTTGTGTGGTGCGGAAAAAGTGTTCACATTGCAGTTTTGCTAAGTACATTAATTTCAAAACATTTCTTTGGAGGGCCGCACAGCCCTCCATGTGCTCAGCAGAGGTAGCCTGACTGCCATTAGGTACCGAGATGAGATCCTCAGACCCCTGGTGAGACCATATGCTGGTGCGGTTGGCCCTGGGTTCCTCCTAATGCAGGACAATGCTAGACCTCATGTGGCTGGAGTGTGTCAGCAGTTCCTGCAAGATGAAGGCATTGAAGCTATGGACTGGCCAGCCCGTTCCCCAGACCTGAATCCGATTGAGCACATCTGGGACATCATGTCTCGCTCCATCCACCAACGTCACGTTGCACCACAGACTGTCCAGGAGTTGGCGGATGCTTTAGTCCAGGTCTGGGAGGAGATCCCTCAGGAGACCATCCGCCACCTGAGCATGCCCAGGCGTTGTAGGGAGGTCATACAGGCACGTGGAGGCCACACTCAATACTGAGCCTCATTTTGACTTGTTTTAAGGACATTACATTAAAGTTGGATCAGCGTGTAGTGTTATTTCACTTTAATTTTGTGTGTGGCTCCAAATCCAGGCCTCCATTGGTTAATAAATTTGATTTCCATTGATGATTTTTGTGTGATTTTGTTGTCAGCACATTCAACTTTGTACAGAACAAAGTATTCAATGAGAATATTTCTTTCATTCAGATCTAGGATGTGTTATTTGAGTGTTCCCTTTATTTTTTTGAGCAGTGTATATATATATATATATATATATATATATATATATTTATTTCCAAATAGCTGGTTTTCTATTAAACAAATGTATATATGGTCAATAGAAATGCAGCTAGTGTCATATTTGGTTTTAAACCAACACATAGAAGCTATTTTACTTTGACACATAAGTAATTATGTTTTATTATTTCTTAGATTTTGTCCACTACTCTTCTAGATATATAAATATATATAGATATATTTATTACCTAAATTATATAGAGTTAATTTAGGTGATCAAGAGTTTACTTGATGGCTTTCTTCAAAATAACTGACTTCTTTGTTACTCTTTTTTTATCAAAAGTATTTACTGTACATTCACACAGACTCAAACTCACCTGCTGTCAGTGCTGCTTCTAGTGTAATCTCTGCACTGGTGGTGTCATGATTCCATTAAAAACATTCTCGCTAAGAGCATCGTTCTTCACTGCAAGATAATTAAAAGTCGGTGCAAAAGCCGAGACGCTTGAACTCAATCAGCTCAAGTCACTCTGTAAGTTATTGCCAGGTAAATAAGTGTTCAGCGCAGCATAAAGTACAAAGAGATGGCTTCTGCACACGCCAAGCCTTGCTCTGTCAGAAGAAGCATTACAGACGCAGCCCACGCTGTCGGACTGACAGGTGATCTCTGGGACAAATCTACTGCAGCGACAGCCGAGTCACGAGGGCTCGGAGCTGTAACTCACACCCTCTAAAAAGTCATTTTAAATCACCAATCAAAGGGAAGGATGAGGAGGAGGTGAAAGTGTGGAAGTAAAAAGAAAAGGCGGGGGAGGACTCGAGGTGTGGGGGTTCGAGCGGGGGGGAGGTGAGAAACGCTGCCAATTGCTGACATTTCCCTCTGCTGTCCATGGGAGAGCGAGTTGCAGAAATACAACCAGGCCGTCCGTTTGGATGACAGGAGGGGAGAGGGAAGGCCTGGCATTTCAGTGAAAAGGGGGGAATCGGGAATAATGCATGAGCGAGGTGGAGATTTATCCTCGTGTTTGACCTCTTCAGGGGAGAACGGTGCGACATGATGAGAAGGAGCGGGCGAGGAAGCGGGACGGACTTTCAAATTCGCTGCTTTATGAGGAGGCTTCAGCTGATCGTCGTTAAATTTTAAGCTTCTTACTGAAAAACGGATGAAAACTCTCGTCTGTTTTCCGTAAACCAAGTTATTCTTTTAAAGACCGAAAATCTTTTGATGTTTTCAAGTTTTTATCATGGATATTTTAAAAGGACGCCGTCGGAGCGCCATGCGTCGACACTGTAGCATATCGGTTCATCTCAGCAAGTTAGAAAATGTCAATAAAATGTCCAATTCAAATCAAAAATTGAAATCGTAAAGATTCAGAGTTAATTCACAGCTAGTGAAATTCAGACATTATTGTTTAAATTTGTGCCTATTGTGATGTATCTCCATGTATTCCCCAGTTGGTTGGTTTCACATGGATTATAGCGTCGTTGCAGCAGCCAGGAGGAGATCAGCCTGTGGTTCAGCTGAGGTGTTAAAACGTCCAGGTTGCTTTAATGCCAGCCTTCAGCTCATCTGCATTGTTGGCTCTGATGTCTGTTATCCCCTCCCTCCTGACTATACCCTATTGATTCTCTCTGGGAGTCTGCTGGCCAGTCCAGCATAGTGATGCCATGGTCATTAAAGGAGGTATTGGTTCTTTTGGATGTGTAGGCAGGACAGGAAATCAGCATCACCATAAACTTGTTAGCTGAGGGAAGTGCTCTAAAATGTCCCGATAGACAGCTGTACGGGTGTTTGAATTGATAAGACACGGTGGACCGACAGTAGCAGATAAATGACATGGCTCCTATTAAGGAGGAAAGTTATTAGGTTAGCTTAATTTTGGAAAAAGCATGGCTCTCCTCTCCTCCTGTTAGCCGGGTCGCGAGCGGATGACATCACGGCTGCAAAAGTACGGCGAAACAGAATGACGTCACAGATCACAGAGTTTAATCTCATACAAAGCAATCGACAACAAAGCTGCAGAGATACAGAGATATACATTTTATACAGACTACACGAAACAGACAACACGAAACACATAAGACAGACAAAGGCGCCCAAAATGTGGAGGAAAGATGAAAAACTCTCCGACTCTCCGGTGCTGTCCTGAAATTTTAACCAAAGAGGCGTTTCCCTATTTAATATATGCAAAGAAGGCGTTCTGCTCTTCGACCAATTAGAACTCCCTCAGGCCCCCAAAGAAAGTTGTGACTTCCTGATTTATAGCAAAGGTGTCTGTTTTTTTATCTAAGCATAGGCGGACCACTTCGTGCCCATCTCCATCCGACCCGGGCCGAGAGGCGCCAAGAAGTCTCTGACCCCTTTCGGACTGTAAATTTTATTGCTCTGTGTGTCAGCGGGGGAGGAAAAGGGCCCTGCTTTGTCTGCTGAATTCCCAACTGCTCAACAGAAACTATTCCAAATTAAAGTGTTGGCTATACCTTTACACATGTCGTAAGATTAAGTGTATTTTAGCATTAAATAATCATTTTCCTTAGCAATCCCCCTTTTGAGGTCTTTTAAAAAAGACCTCAATAAAAATTGAGTAAGCCTTCTAATACAGAACCAAAACTATGTATAAAAAAAAAACGAAAAATAAAAAATAAAAGAGTGATGTACCCTAATTCTATACACTCCCTAAACTTCACACTGGACCTAAAAGAGTTTGGCTTGTCTGCCTCGCCACACTTCACTTCCCCCAGACTACGACACCTTAATTTTAAGAATGAAATGTTAAAATAATTTCCTTGTTAAAACAGGATTTTGGACAATTGAGCAAGAGTCCATGGATGGCCTTTTCTCTCTTGTCCCGAGACACAATTAAGACGTGGATTAACACCAGTAATATGACAGTTGTAGGAAAAGTCCGCCTTCAGCTAAAAAATCTTGGAGTTAATTTTTTTATCAGACTTGCTGTCTGTCTGTCTAGCTAGCCAGCTAGCCAGCAAATGAAGTTTGATGTAAAAGTTTTAATCCTTATTACATACAATCCCTAAATGTTTCAACTGTGCAACATCCACTAAAAATAATTCATAGCTTTAATTAAAAATGTTTGAAATTAGTCTGTGTTCATGTTTGTTGTTTACCTTTATTACTTTTGTTTGTTTCCAACATTCTGATTTTTTTGAACTTGTGGCAAATTATGTTGCTGTAGGAAGCCAATTTTCAATTTTATACAGATTTTTAGCTCCCATGTTGATTTTCTTTGATTCACTTTCACTTAGGTCAGTGGGGATTGGAAAATATATTAAGAAAAGATTTACACATACTGGGCTGAGCTGACAAAATAATACCAGAACCTGTTCAGCACAAAGTGCTACATTAATCATATTTGTTCAGACCTATAGGAGCCCAAAAGTAGACAGGTTTGGGTCTGAGTGCTCCGTTCGGTGATGCCCTCTTTTAGCTCTAAAGAGTCCATTTAAGCTCTTAACCTCAACTGACCTTCTGACTGGCTCTGTAAATAAAGCGAGGCGTGTTGGACAATGAAGACCAGCGAGAGAGAGCGAGAGAGAGAGAGAGAGTGAGTGTAGCCGTGTAATCAAGTGTGTTCACATCCAGACGTCCTGAGGGATAAAGTGCAGAGAGCGTACTCACAGCCCCGATCTGTTGATGGTTGCAGACAGGAATGTTTTATTTTCCTCCTAAACCAGAACAACATAAAATTTGCAGTTGATGAGTCTGCACAGAAGAAGACATTTTTATTATAAGAGTCATAAATCGCAGTTTCATTCTGCTACGCGGTCCTGACTGTCGCGTTGGTGTTGTTTGAGCCTCTTCGTCACCGAAATGACACTGATTTGGGATTTCTGAGTTACTGACTAGGTAGTTTAATTGGGTACAAAAGGGGTTTTGTGGTCTTGTCTTCAGGGAGCAGAAGTTCTAGTATCTTGACAAGTTTTGTGGGAATGACAGCAGGATATAGCAGGTGCTAAATAGATAAATACTGTCTGAAATAATAAAGACATTTTCCTGGTCTTAGTCTGGTGAAGAACTTGGATTAGAGATGCTGTCTGTCCACATTGAAAATAGATTGTGTAATAACAAAAAATAACAGAGAAAAGCAGAAAATCAGTTCCAGACGGCTCACTTCATGTTTCAAAGCATGAAAGGAAGCAGTTTTACACAAAAACCTTAACACAAATAAATCAAACGCTCCAAAATCCGTGTGCTTTGCAAGATATTGGAACTTCTATTACGAACAGAGTATCTAGGTTTGTTGTGGTAGGAATCAACTTTCTGAGATTAAATTATGTAAAATTACCTAGTAAAGGGAAAAAACAGTTTCTGAGTTTGCTTTGCTACCATAAAGAAACAAGGACAGAAACGTGTCTGTGCTTCATTTACAGATTAAATTTTGGCTGATTTGGCCCAATAAGAAACCCACCACAGAGACTAGGAAACTAAAATCTGGTTGGTTTTTGTCTTCTGGTGCAGTGTCATTTTTTGGTCTGTTCCCCCAGATGTTTTAAGCCTTCCAGGACTTTCAGGACACAGTTGGAAACACTAATTAATTTCTGGGATACAGGCCTTTCCGCTTACTTTTAATTATTATCCAGTATAAAAAAAAAAAAGTTTTTTACATGCACAATTATTGTAAATAATAAAGATACTGTAGAAGGAGACACTAAATTTTACATCACACCATTTAGGAGCATTTTTTAATTATTTGAGTGTTTTATGGAGGTGACATTGCAAAAAGCGTCAGACTGTAAAGAACCTTAAATTGTAATTCACTTCTAATCTGCTCCTGCGGCCAGATCACAAATTTTAAAGCCTGCATCTCCATCGTCCTGACAACAGACGTCCCACTGGCGTCTCTCTTCACTTTTCGTTGATAGTATTTTATCCACTTCTGACCTCGACGGCGGCCGTAATGGTTTTACTGTTTAGATTGGATGGAGGGGAAGACTTGGATGGAATCGCGACTTTAAACGGAGAAGATAAATTATCCGTGTTAATGAGGAACACCCCCCACTTTCTCGCACACAAGAAGAAGAGGGATGGATGGAGATCATGCGGAGGACAGCAGTGCTGAGAATAGCTCTTAGTATAATAAGGAGGCACTCCTCGTTTCTTCCCTCCAGTTCTCCCTCTGATCGTGTCCATCACTCTTGCTGCTTCTCTGTTATCTCAGCATCCTTGAAAGGTCTGCTCTGATTTCATCCACCTTCATGAGGCCGTGCCTCTTCGTGGAAAACAAGCACGGGAGGAAAGGGTTTATCCTGTAAGTTTAAAGCATTTGCCTGTTGTCAAATACACTGCTGTAAAAACATACTGTATGACCTCTTCCCTCTGTTTTCTTTCCTTCTTTATTATGGTTGATGTTTCAGATCACAAAAAAATTAATAGCAGACAAAAAACCAAAAACCCCCTGAGTAAATGCAATGGTTTCATTTCGTAAGGGAATCAAATATCTAATCCCCATTCCTAAACTTAACCCAATTATTGAAGTTGTAGTTGACTCTAAGCCTAATAAGTTGCTGTGCTACCTTAGGTTACTGCACTGTGTTTAATTTAGCTTTTCTGTATTCAGTTTTGAATATTAAACAGACTGAAACATGTTATCAAAGGCTGTAGTTTGTGTGAATTAGAATTATTTCATAGACCATGTTTGTTTTCTCCTAAATGATGTTGATGGTATTTGGAGTTTCTTTGGTTGAACTGATTTATTAAAACTGCACCATATTTTATTTATTTATTTTTTTTTAAAGCCTTGTATTTAACCAGGTGTTTTATTTCTTGGAACAACAACAATAAAAAGACAACAGAGCTTTCAACACACAAAAACCCTAAAATGGATGCAGTGGGTATAAACGGTGAAAAGACATGTGTCAGTGTGAGTCCCGGCAAATCAATAAACCCGTGTGAGAGCTCTCTGTGGAACGTTGAATTTAGAAACAAACCCTCTGATTCCTCACACAGGGGAAAAAAAAGAAACAAAATAGCTGTTTTTGTATGTTACCATGGTTACTGAGATGGTCTTTTTATCAGAATGACGCATAAGTAGTGACACAAACAAAGGCATTCACAGTTTTATTGTGTAGCATGAACTCGTCCACTCTTAATGGAGAAGATCTGGTTAAAACAGGCTGAATCAGGAGCGTTAGCATCAGGAGCGTTAGCATCAGGAGCGTTAGCATGGCTCAGGTGGTGTCCATGATGTACAGCTGCAGGCTGATGTGTTTATTTGTAGATTCTTTTTTTTAAGATGATAAACTAGCTTTGTTTCCTATTTCTTACTGACTAATATTCAGCAGCTGGTTTTATACCAGTAGCCACAAACAATGTTCCAGCTAAACTTGTGATACTAGTTTTAAGCTAGTTCTATAAAAACACAGCAAAGCTATTAGCACCAAGATTTATTGACTGTGTGACATGAAGTATGCAGTTTTTATAGTTTTATAGTCTTTTGTTAGGCAGATATGAAGTGAGGTCAACTCTGGTGTTTTAGACATAAACTGTTTTATTTAGTTGTTGGTCTTGATAAGCTAGCCTCCAGCTCTTGCATGAAGTTGGTTTTTGTAGTGAACTAGCAAAGACTTTGCGCTCAACCTGCCATATGTCGGGGTAGGAAACTGAAAACTTGTGATAAACATTAGCAGCACCATTATGGCTGATTGGAACTCTTGACAGTCAGGGTATTGGTGGTAATTTTTTATATTTTTTCTGCATCTATAATGATGTACTGCTATTTAATTAACCCATATGGATTTATTTCACTGCACAGGTATTGTTTTTTTTTTTACCCTGTAGGTTTACTTTGTAGTAGAGAGTTTCAGAGAAAACTCACAGCACAATTTGCCAAAGATGAAAAATAAGATGAAAAAGATATACTTGCAGGAAGAAACATTGTTATTTTTTTTCCACATACAGACTGGACTCAATAAAGCCTAATACTGTGCTCTTTTCCCCGATTAGGTGGTTGAACAGGGCAGTGGCTATACAAGACCTAACTAGGTCAGGTTTGCTTTGTGCATGACTGTGTTTGATGGGAGAACAGCAGAGTGGGTTGTTGGCAGTGGATGTCTCTTGATGTTTTTTGGCCTTATTTTCCGCGTTTTGTCTCCGACTCTCAGCAGAGCTCTGTGCCACATGAAAGCCAATGAGATAAGTGAATAAATGGTCAAATTGCAGCCTGTGCGCCGTGTTCTGTAATTGATGGTTGCACGGTGCGGTCTCTTAACTCCGAGGACCTCTGACACTTAAACAAATGACATGATTAGACCTAGCAGGGTGTCGCTGATGCCTGAGAACTGCACGCTTTTTTGTTTACGAGCTGTTTTCTCTCCGTCCTCTCTGCAGCTGGCGACATGGGACTCTGTTCATGGGCTGAACGGCAGCCTGAAGGAGAGTCGCATAGAGAATGGGATGCAAGGGCTGACGGTTAAAGTGGTCACTCTGTTGGTAAGTGATGCCTGTGTGCCTGGTGTTGACTTGATCTTATACTAGCTTTGTTTTGTTTGGAAAATAAGAAAACAAATATAACATTTGTCCACCATGGCTCAATTAGCAGCAATAACTCTCACCGGTGGTTTTCTGTCTCACTGTAAACCTCTGGCGTACCAAATTGTTGACCTGTGGCTTTATTCTATTGTTTATCTTTTATGTGCTTGCAGTTATCATGACACGTTGTGGTGTTGACTTGGTCACCATCATAATAAGATCTTGATTTTTTTTCAGTGGGTTATTACATTGTTTAATTAAATAAATTAAATGAAATGTTACCAGGTTCTGTATTAGGAGAGCAAGTCTTAAATCACCAGGGTTTCACCACCATTCTGATCGGTTGATATGAGGCGTTTGTGCTCATATCAACTCATAAGTAAAACAGTGCTTGTTTAACAAGAGGCTATAGATTATTAGGAAAAATATCTGAAAGTTGTTCCAGAACTTTTGTCATTTATTCAGTTAAATTAAGGAGCCATGCTCTTGTAAATTAGATTCCTTACCTTCTTGAACAAATTTGTCTTTAGGCTCTTTGAGAGCATGACTGCATGTCACTCAGTTAGCAGCTGCAGCACCTCCAGGTGTCAGTGCAGCTGAGCAGAAACACTAACACAACTGCCACGGTGGCACACACTGCCTTCGACACCCCGACCTTACAGTGGCCGTCACGTTTTCCCTTCAGTCTGACAGGAGTTCCTTTAACTCCCGCTCTTACTGTGAAGCCGAAGCCTCCCTCACGCTGCGACTTTTATCCTCACTAACACCCCCTCCTTTCTCCGACTGGCTTCCCGCAGGAGGATCCTTTCGTCATGGTGGCAGAGAACATCCTCGGGCAGCCCAAGAGATATAAAGGATTCTCCATCGACGTCCTGGACGCCCTCGCTAAGATCCTGGGCTTTAAATATGAGATCTACCAGGTCAGACTGAGCTTCACACCCAGCTGTTTTCTGCTTAAGTTTAATGTTTTATAAGGCAGACTTACAGCGACTTCTAGCTTTTTCACACATTTAAAATGTGCAAATGCAGAACTTGCATTAGTGAGACTATTTAACTGGATTGGTAAAGGGAGGGAAGGGAGGAAAAAATGGCTTTTTCCCGAAGCCAGCCATTAATATTTTGTATTACAGAGTAATTTCAGGAAATAAAAAAGAGAACGACAAGTTCAAGCAAGTTGAGATGGGATAGAAAAATTCATAAATCTTCTCAGGTTTTAGTTAAAAGTAAGGAGGGGGGTATTTCCTTTCCTTCATGCAAACATAATTTAAGAGAAATCAGAGTGAAAGGACCTCCAGGGAAATATGAAAGCAAACTGTGTTTTTTTTATTTCCTTGAAGACCGCATTTTGCATTAAGACTAAATTGGTGTTACAATTTCCTCCGAGTTTTCAAGCTCGCCACTTTCATGCCGACCAGGTCAAGAAAAAGACAGCTGGACAAAGTGGTAAACAACAACTCCCTGCATTAGTTTGTCTTTTGTGTACATAATACGCAAAGTGACAAAAGGTGAACATAAAGCCGGGTTCAAAAGCACTGATTTTCAAAAGTGTTTGTACACAAATATGGTAAACCATTTTATAAATATAAGTAAATGTTTATATGTATCACAGGGTTCCAGAGCAGTCTGGAAAAGTCTGTCTTTAGTTTCATTCAGGTGTGGATAATGATTGGGAAGTATTTGAATTTCCAGCCATATCCCATTGTCTCATTGTTTGGTTGTTTGGCTTGATTGTTGGTTCATTAGTTGGTTGGTTAGTCTCTTCCTTCCTTTCTGCTCAGCTTTTTCTCAATTATTTGGCTATCAATCAAATCAATCAAATTTTATTTGTATAGCACATTTCAGCAGCAAGGCATTTCAAAGTGCTTTACATCATAACAAACACAAAAACACAAAGTCATGCAACATAGAATCAACAATCAAATCATGGCATTAAGTCAAGTTCCATCATTAAATTCGTAATTGATTATATTTCAAATACAATTCTAAACAGGTGGGTTTTTAGTTGAGATTTAAAGGAAGTCAGTGTTTCAGCTGTTTTACAGTTTTCTGGAAGTTTGTTCCAAATTCGTGGTGCATAGATGCTGAAAGCTGCTTCTCCTCGTTTGGTTCTGGTTCTGGGGATGCAGAGCAGAACCAGAACCGGAACCTGAGGAGTCTGGAAGGTTGATACAACAACAGCAGATCTTTAATGTATTGTGGTGCTAAGCCGTTCAGTGATTTGTAAACTAACAACAGTATTTTAAAGTCTATTCTTTGAGCTACAGGGAGCCAGTGGAGGGACTTTAAAACTGGTGTTATGTGCTCTATCTTCCTGGTTTTAGTGAGAACGCGAGCAGCAGCATTCTGGATCAGCTGCAGGTGTTTGATTGATTTGTTGGACAGACCTGTGAAGACGCTGTTGCAGTAATCAATGCAACTGAAGATAAACGCATGGACTAATGTCTCGCTGAGACATTAGTCCTTTAATCCTGGAAATGTTCTTCAGGTGATAGAAGGCCGACTTTGTGACTGTCTTAATGTGGCTCTGGAGGTTCAGGTCAGAGTCCATTACTACTCCCAGGTTTCGGGCCTGATCTCTAGGTTTTAGTTGTAATAACTGAAGCTGTGCATTGACTCTAGATCGTTTCTCTTTAGGTCCAAAAATAATAACTTCAGTTTTGTTTCTGTTCAGCTGGAGAAAGTTTTGGCACATCCACACATTTATCTGTTCTAAGCATCTGTTCAGTGATTGGATAGGTTCTGAGTCACCTGGTGACATTGTGCTAAGGGTTTAACTAAAATAAAAAAAAATTAAAAATCTAAATATTTTGTTTATTATTTTACTCAGGTTGCAGACAGCAAATACGGCTCTCAGCTTCCCAACGGCTCATGGAATGGGATGATTGGGGATCTCATCAACAAGGTAAAACTAAACTCTGAAATAAACACACATAATATGGAAGTGCGCAGATTAAATTCACCTACCAATGTTCCCATTGTTAAGTCACCTTACTTTGAAAGCAGACGTAGTTGTTCGACGTCCATCTTTGTCCCATTGCCTTCTCTCTTCCTGCAGAGAGCCGACCTCGCCGTGTCAGCCATTACCATCACACCGGAGAGGGAGAACGTGGTCGACTTCAGCAAGCGCTACCTTGACTACAGCGTCGGCATCCTTCTGCGAAAACCCGAAGAGAAGATCAACATCTTCTCCCTGTTTGCGCCGTTCGACCTGGCCGTGTGGGCCTGCATTGCAGCCGCCATCCCGGTGGTGGGAGTGCTCATCTTCCTGCTCAACAGGTTGCAAGCTCTGCGCTCCTCCTCCTCCCAGAATGCACCGCCAGGCCATCTGTCCAACGGAGTGGGTTCGGGCACGCTGCACAGCGCCATCTGGATTGTTTATGGAGCATTTGTTCAGCAAGGTGAGCATGAAGTTCCCACTGTTAGTTAAAGGACAGAAGTACTTGTTTTAAACTTTCAAACTAACTGGCTATTATGTTTCGCTGTCTTTATTAAGTTGTTTTATGTTCTTAAAGGCCCATATGGCTATGTGTTGTGGGCTAGCGAAGGCTAGTGTTCGGTATTTGTTTATACTTGACACTAGTCCCCATTCGAATAAACAATGAAGAAAGAAACAGTGGAACCTCAATGGCAGATATCCATAAGCCATTTACAACATATTTTTACGTGGAGACACAAGAACACAGCTTTTGCACAGGGAAATGTAGCTAACTGTAGCACTGATATTCTATATTAAGGTATTAAAAGCATCAGTGCGTCACAGATTTGCTTCAAAAATCTGGAATAAATGTCAGTGACTCTGTGGTATGAATCTCTTCCGGTGTTTCATTGTTTCACATTCAGTCTTTCTTTTCAGTTCTTTGTGATGACTTTCCTTACAGCTGCAATCATAATCCTAAAGATATAAATGTCCTATTTTTAATCACGCCTTCCTAGAAGCAGACCCACTTAAAAAGACTTGTGGATGGCTGGAAACTTTAGCTTTAAGAAGTCGATATGTTAGTCCAATGAATTCTAGCCAGAATGGTGGTAATTTGTCACATGACTAATGGACATGTATGTGATTGGCATTAACTCTTTCTCTCTCACCAGCATGTCTGTGCTCTAATTTACTTCCTTTTCAAATAAGGTATAATATTGTACCAAAAACTTCTGAAGTTTGGGGAGCCGAATTGTGTTTTGCACTTTTCACTCTGCGAGATTTCCCTTTGAATTTTTCTTTCACATTTGAGTTTTATTGGGTATGAATTGTTTCCGTATGGAAACAACAAAATAACTTTACAAACTATTTTAGAAGGTGTCTGTCTTTTAGAATTCAGCATTCTTGTCACATTCTCAAAATAGATTTTGAATTGTTTTTTGTCCTCAAGTCTGCCCCCCACCCCCCCAAGTCCCAGCTTCACATTTCTAAGCTGAAGTGTCCCCACAGAGATAGAAATATCAGCCCAGCAACAGACCGACACTCAGAGGTAGAAACAAACCACACATTTGGAGGCACATCCTTAAGCTGGAAGACACACACACGCACAGAATCTCACAGCAGAGGCTCCCAGATGCATCTATTATGGTCTGGCAGGTTGCCTGGGAAACCTTTTGAACCGACGACTGTGATTAGACTCCGGCTCTGTGCTTGCAGTGATAAAGCACCTCTCTCTGTTCGACCTTTGCGGTCACTGAGAGGTGGCCGGCCTGGTACCTGCGCCTCGTTTTCCCTGAACACCTGTGTTACCTTCCACTTGATGCTCAGTGTGTCTTCGCCCTGAAACCTCTCACAAGTACCCGTGTTCAGATTTTGACCGGTGACCCCCGTGTGCCTCGCATCTCTTCGCAGGAGGTGACGGCATGGTCGGCTCGGTGGCGCTGCGGATCGTCATGGGCAGCTGGTGGCTCTTCACGCTCATCGTGTGTTCGTCGTACACGGCCAACTTGGCAGCGTACCTCACCGTGTCACGCATGGACCACGCCATACGGTAGCATGCGCTTTTCTGATTTCTGAGCGGCTCACCCTGAGGTGAACCACATCTCGTGCTGCTGGCTTCTGTCTGCAACTCCTGTAAACATATGAATTATTTAGATGTAAATGCAAAAAAAACAACATCTGAATCTCTGGAGGAATTTTTCATCTTCAATTTACAGATTTTGTCTTAGTAGTTTTAAAGTCTTAAATATTCACAAAACCAGATCTCTGGTATTGAACATGGATCGATTACAGTGAATGGAGTGTGTTGATGCAATGTCTGAGGGATCAGAGGTCACAGCTGTCTAGCTTAAGCTGCTCACCGCAATTCCTCCAGAATCCTCTTACTTTCACTTATATTGATTTTAATTGTCGTTTTCTCTGATATTTACTTGCTAACATTTATTTTTCAAGCATATATTTTATTTATTTTTTTAAGGTTTTTTAGGCGTTAGTAGCTTTTATTTGAAAGTTCTATGACAGGAAAGTCGGTAATGAGAGAGAGGGAAGACATGCAGCAAAGAACCACCAGGTCGGGAATCAAACCTGTGACGACCGCGTCGAGGACTAAGGCCTCCTTATGTGAGCTGTTCTTAACTCCTGCTCCACCACGGCAGGCGATTCAGACGTATTTTAATTAGGCTACACAACATACAATCTAAGAATGTATAACTAATGAAGAAATGATATGTCTGCCAGAAAGAAAATTGCGTTAACTTGACAAGTGAAAATGCAGTAGCTTGGTTCGGTTAGAGGTTGAAGAAGTGGAAGTGAAGCATAAACAATTCTACAAATGAGCTAATCTTATTACATGTCATTACATAGACTGTGAATATTCTGAGCTATAGTGAGATTATTTTGATTTTGTAGCTTTGCAGTCCACATGTAATGACTTTAGGAAACATTTCAGCTCCAGTTGACAAGGTGTTTAACCCTCCTGTTATGTTCCGGGTCAAATTGACCCGTTTTAAAATTTACAAATTAAAAAAAAAAATAGAAGCATTTTTTTTGCATGAAACGTTTTCTATTTGTCTTAATAGGTGCACTCTAGACATAAGTTGAAAATTTATTCATGTTACACATTTGTACCAAACCCTAGGTCTACTTTTTACATCGATACTGTTCGGGTCAATTTGACCCGGCAGTCAGGTTAAAGTGCAAAAAAAAGATTTTAAAATGTCCAATTCTGACTTCCGGGTGAGCAAGCAAGATGGCGACAGCATAATCAGGTGGCTCCCCGACATATTATTGAAAATCACAGGTTTGACGCAAGTGCGGGATATAAAGTAACTTAAAAGTGGGCCGAAATGCCCAAGTTTAAATCAAAGAGCACTTTGCAGTCTCGACATCTAATGTTAAGAGAGGAAGAATCGAACGAAGACGACATGGCTAACCACTCGGGCCTGGATGCTTCACTAGCGGCTAACGATTTAGCTAACGAGACAGCTAACCTACAAACTATTCTCGAAGAACTAAGAGAATCACGTCGAGAGAATAGTGAGGGCTTCCGAGAGGTTAAAGAGGAAATAAAAAACGTAAACAAAAGACTGGACGAGGCAGAAACGCGCATCTCGGAGGCGGAGAACAGGGTTCAGCAGCTCGAAGAGGTAGCATTGAAGCTAAGTAAAGTGCAGGAGGAGCTCGAGGCTAAGCTGGTGGAGCTCGAGGGGAGATCGAGACGGGAAAACTTGAGGCTCCACGGCATTGCGGAGGGCTCTGAGGAAAGCTCACCATCTTTATCAGCTTTCATAGAGAATCTACTCAGAGAGAAACTGGATATCCCGACATCGCTCGACTTGAATATTGAGAGAGCCCACCGATCTCTGGGACCCAGAGCTCCGCCTGAAGCCCCCCCACGTTCAATAATAGTTAGGTTTGCCACATCCAAGGTCAAAGACGAAATATTAAAACGAGCCTGGCAAAAGAAAGGCTTCATGCTGGGAGGGAAAAAAGTCATAGCGGATCACGACTATGCTCCAGACGTGTTAAAACGGCGACGTGAGTACCTCGAAGTGAAGCGGGTCCTCAGAGAAAAGAAGATTAAATTCCAAACCCCGTTCCCGGCCAGGTTGAGAGTTTTCTACGAGAACAACACATGTGTCTACAACTCTGCGGCAGAAGCTACAAAAGATATGGTGAATCGAGGTTACCAAATCACTGTCATTCAGCCATCTGCCACGTGGGTCGACAAAATCAAGAGCACGATGTGGACCAAGTCGGGAAAGAATGACAAGGATCATCCACGAAATGGAGCGCGGGAGGAATATAAGAAGAAACTGGATGGGTTTAGAAGAGGACAAGCACAACCATAGGAGCGGATGGATCAAGCATATCCCGGTCTGTTTTGTTTTGATTAATAATGCTTCATCTCCTTTGACGTTATTTGGAGTCGGGGACCACACCACCTAGAAAATGGGACGCCATAAACAGGTAACGCCACCAGGGGGCCCTTCGCAACTACGGAGTTGCGCTGGTTTTCCCTCAAAATCGCTCACAAACTATAACATCACTAAGGTCATTAACAAGACCAGAAGAAAGGAAGTCTTTAAATGGACACGTGTGAACTTAATTTACAATGCTAAAATGTTCTGTTTGTTCTCAGTTCTTTGTTTGAGTAGTCTAGGGTTGTCACCTATTTCACTTGCTTGGAATTTCCAACGATATATAATCCAATGACCTCATTATCTCCACTGCGAATTGTAACCTACAATGTAAAAGGAGTTCTTAATCCTATAAAAAGGGCGAAAATATTGGGAAAGATGAAAAAGGAAAAAGCAGAGGTGTTATTCCTCCAGGAAACCCATCTCTCAGAGGTAGAGCATAATAAACTTAAAAGAATGGGCTTCAATCAGGTTTTTAGTTCATCACACAAAACAGGTCGTAGAAGGGGAGTGGCAACCTTAATATCTCAGAGGATCACATTTGAGATGATCCATGAATATAAAGACAAGGAAGGCAGATACAACATAGTAGTGGGCAGACTCGAGGGACAAGAAATTACTTTTATCAATGTATATGCTCCGCCAGGTTCGGAGTGGTTATTTTATAAACATATTTTCGACATGATGATAACTAAATCACAAGGCTTAGTAGTCTGCGGTGGTGATTTTAACATAAGACTAAACCCCTCTGAAGATACCTCTAAACAACCCAGAATTAACAGCAGCTTAGACAGGAAGATCAGGAAGATGATCAAAGAGCTGGGGATAAGTGACGTTTGGCGTGAATTCAATCCCAGAAAGAGGGACTATACATTCTACTCTGCTGCTCACCATACATATTCAAGAATTGATTACTTCTTCATGTATAATAAGGACGTAGGACGAGTAGAAAAATGTCATATTGGGCTGATGGACCTCTCTGATCATTGCCCACTTCATATAGAAGTAAATGTGAACAAAACAAAAACCCCGTTCTTATGGAGACTTAATTCTAGCATACTCAAGGGCAGAATTAAAGAGGAGTTAAGGCAAGAAATTCAGACATATATGCAGGACAACGACAATGGAGAAGTCTCTCCTGCAATATTATGGGATGCATGTAAAGCTGTCCTGAGAGGAAAAATAATTGCAAAATCATCTCTTATAAAAAAAACTAGACAAGAAAAATTAAACAATTTAAAACATGTCTTGACCAAACTAGAGGGGAAAAATAAAAACAAAGTAGATCTACAAATTACACAAAAAATAAAACAAATCAGAGATGAAATTGATCATGAATTGCAGACCAACATACAGAAGAAACTTTTATTCCTAAGGCAAAGTTACTATGAGTCTGGCCCCAAGTCATCAAAATTTTTAGCATACAGACTAAGAAAACAACAAGAGGAAAGAACTATATATAAAATTAGAGAACCAATGACTAATAAAGTTTTATATGACGGTACAGAAATAAGAAAATGCTTTGAAAAATACTACCAAAAATTGTATGCCCTAAGAGAACAAGAAGGAATGGATGAAGCTAACACACTACTGAACAAATTGTTACTGCCCACTGTAACAAATGAGCAAAATGAAAGCCTGACCAAAAATATAACGCTTCAAGAAATTGAAAAAGCAATAAATAACTTAAAATTGAACAAATCACCAGGACCAGACGGATTCAGCGCTGAATGGTATAAGATCTATTTAAAAGAGCTGTCTCCTGTTCTTTTGAGAACATTTAATTGGGTTTTAAATGGGGGGCAAATTCCTCCCTCCTGGAGGGAAACAATGATTACAGTTATCCCAAAGGAAGGTAAAGACAAACTAAACTGTTCGAATTACCGTCCAATTAGTCTACTTAATCAAGACTATAAAATCTTTACAGCCATATTAGCTAAAAGACTAGAACATGTTCTTCCAGATATAATAAATTTAGACCAGACTGGATTCATAAAGAAGAGACGTACCAGAGATAATATTAGAAGAACCCTAAACGTGATTAATCATATTAAGAGGACTGACGAACAAGCAATAATACTGGGTCTAGACGCCCAAAAAGCATTCGACACTGTAGACTGGGCATTTTTATTCAGAGTCTTGTCCCAATTCAACTTTTCCAATAAATTTATAAAGATAATTCAGGAATTGTACAACAAACCTACAGGTAGGATCCGGATCAACGGGGGATTATCAGAAGAAATAAAAATCGAGCAAGGGTGCAGACAAGGATGCTCTATATCCCCATTATTATTTGCCATATTTATTGAACCTTTAGCACAATGGATTAGACAGAGCACCAAAATACATGGCATTAAGATAAATCATATTGAACAAAAATTAGCGCTTTTCGCAGACGATATTTTAATCTACTTAGCAAAACCTCGGGAATCCCTCCCAGAATTACATAAAACCTTGATAGAGTATGGGAAATTTTCAGGTTATAAACTGAATTCCCACAAAACTCAGGTTTTGACATTCAAATATTCACCCAATAATATTGATAAGGAAAACTTCAAAATAAATTGGGACATGGACTCAATAGTATACCTAGGAGTGACCATTCCTAAAGACCCAAGGAATATTGTCTCAGTAAATTATGACCCATTAATGACTAAAATAAAAAATGACATATCCAGGTGGAGCCTGTTACCCTATCTGGGTCTCATGCAGAGAATAGAGGCTATCAAAATGATGATGCTGCCAAAGCTACTTTACTTTTTTCAGTCACTACCAGCAGAACCAGCCAAATCTATGTTCCAAGAAATTGACAAACTGATTTCAAGATTTATTTGGCAAGGGAAACAGCCAAGGACTAGATTTAAAACTTTACAGTTAAATAAAAGTAAAGGAGGTCTCTCACTCCCAAATATGAATAACTACTACAAAGCAGCACAAATAATCCCATTGGTGGAAATGTGTGACCCCTCATACACAGCAAAATGGAAGGAGATTGAATGCAAAAGCATTGGTGTCCCCTTGCAAGCAGCAATTGGAAATATAGACTTAATAAAAGACCTTAAACAACTCAATCCATGTTCAGAAACAGCACTCAAGACCTGGTCAAAATTAGTAAGAGAAAATAAAGAGTCATGTTTACCAATCAGGTGGATAGCATATGATCAAGATTTTACCCCAAATAAAACAGATATTACTTTTAAAAAGTGGATTGATAAGGGCTTGGTAAAATACAATGATTTATATCAAAAAGGTTGTCTGAGGACCTTTCAAGATATCAAGCAAAAATATGGCCTTGATAACAGAGATTTTTTCCGTTATCTACAAATCCGGCATTATCTAGAAAAAACAAACAAAGATAAGCTAGACGGAACATTTGTCGACATATTGAACATCTTTCTAAAATCGTATCAATCAACCCCCGTTAATAAATTAACGTCTAAAATGTATAATGAACTACAAAACTTGGCAGGGGGGAATACACTATATATAAAGGAGAGATGGGACAAGGAAAGGAACAGTCAAATTCACATTGAGGACTGGTCGGACATTTTGATTAACTGTTGGAAATGTACATCATCACTAGCCTACAAGGAATTTGCTTGGAAGACTGCTACACGCTTCTTCAAAACACCAGCTCAGAGGGGCAGAAATGCAGACAGAACATGCTGGAGGTTATGTGGGTCGAATCAAGCCGGCCACTTTCATATTTTTTGGAGCTGTCCTAAACTATTTTCCTACTGGGAGACAATTAAGCAAAGTGTAGAGTTTGTTATTGGGGTCAATCTTGTTCTGAGCTTTGAGACGATGTTCTTGGGCAGACGACCAAACTGTGTAAAGGGATTCTATAAAACATACATGTTCAATATAATGCTTACTGCCAGCAAGAAAGCAATCACTCGAAAATGGATGACTGATAAAACACCCACACTACAAGACTGGATAAACATCATCCAAGACATTCGCAAGATGGAGGAACTGACATTTGCACTGAAACTGGAGCAAGACAGATTTGAAAGATCCTGGACCCCATGGCAAACTTTCATGGACTCCAGATCTGAAAACGATGACAATGAGGTGACACCCACTGTTCTTTAGCTACTCTGTTCGATGTATACTGTTTTACAGTTCAGGAAAGTTTTTATGATGTGGTACCAGTTTGTTAATTCTTTTTTCTCCCCGTTCCTCTGAGAGGGTCTGGGGCGGAAGAAGGAAAGAAAAAAAAAAAAAAAAAATGGAACACTAAATACCGGTGGTAGGATAACCACAGGAAGGGGTATGTTGTACGGACCAATATGTTAAACTGAATGGATGCTAGTATATGTCTGTACCACCTTTTGCAAATGGAGGAGATACACGTCCTCCGTGTTGTTCCATAATAAAAATTTGAATAAAATGTCCAATTCTATATGTTTCCTTGCAGTTATGAACCATATTTCACCACACACACACTCACACACCCACACACACCCAACCACACACACACAAGCCCACTTTCTCACTATTTTCTTTACTTCACTAGGAAACTGCGAGAAAGCAGGTGTTCACACAACCTTTGACGGGAATCTTTTCTGTTCCTGTGGACAAACTCCACCCACTCTGAGTGACACTCAGCAGAAGTGGATGAAAACATAAATACTCTCTGCATGACTCATTTATCTTGATTTTAATCAGCGGGTCAATTTGACCCAGAACAGTATGTGTGTCTCAAGTTCAATTATAAAGATCACCCTTTGGTAAAAAAAAAAAAAGTATAATATAAAATAATTTACCAAAGGTCAACTTCAAGGAAATTATTGTTTTTTTGTGTCTAGGTTTTTTTCAGTGGACATTAAAAATCTAAATTCCATTTTTTATGTCCAAATGAGTAAATGAGCAGGTTGTCGTCATTGATCCTTAATTTCTGAGAAATAA